>NW_026896703.1:0-253972 GCF_033153095.1 Gastrolobium bilobum | reverse complement strand
TATCAAATTAACAGAGGCCAGGGGCAATATAATTAAATCAATTGTTTAACCCCTGCCTTCATAGACAAACCCGACCTCTTTGCAAATGAAGGAGGAATCACTAACCTCTCCTGTAGCCGTAGTAATACGCATAGGGGGAATCATCCGTGATACTTTTAATCCCAACCCCTTAGCCACATATTCCGCCACAAACGAGTGCGTAGTTCCAGAATCAAATAAAACAGATAAATCAATATTAGAAATAAAAATTGTACCTTTTACCAAATTCGGCGCCTTTGCCGTCTGCTGTGCATTAGTAGTATAAACACGCCCAACTGTAGGTGCAGATGGCAAGGTCTGCAGATTCGCAGCCTGCCCAGTATTGCTATGACAATTGTTGGCATAATGCCCAACCTTTCCACATCTGAAACAAGTCACCTGAGTAACAGTACAAGACCCTTGATGAAACCTCTTACACTTATCACAACGAGGAGCAGAATTTCTCTCATTATTCCCACTTCTCTGACCACCACCCTTTTTAAACTGACCTAGGGGCTGTCTTACCTGCAACCCCCTACCTCTATTATTGTTTTGATGGTAGCCACCTCTGTTATTATTGCCGGGAGGAGCAGATGTCCTCAAAGAACCAGATTTTGGATATCTATTATAAACACTTTCAACCCGTTTACACTTAGTCACAAGATCTGCAAAGTTTCTCACAGCAGTATTAGACATCCTCTTTGCAATTTTCTCATTCAAACCCCTCTGAAATTTAGCAGAAAGAAACTCAGGGGTCGGCAGAACACCCCCATAATTGGCAAATTTCACCAAATCATTAAACTTTGCCACATAGGCATCAATAGTCATGGTACCCTGTACCAACTTTTCAAACTCACCCTGTTTAGCTTCCCGGACATCCCTGGGAAAGTATTCCTCATGAAACAGTCTCTCAAATAAAGCCCAAGTAATCTCTTCCACTTGAATAATGAAAGGCTGAGATGCAGTGTACCACCACTCGTGGGCATCTCCCTCAAGCATATAAACAGAGTACAACAACCTCTGGGGATCCTGACATTCCATAACCTGGAAGATTTTATCCATACCTCTCAACCAAGTAGTCACTACCTTTGGGTCCCTTGACCCCTGAAATGATGGCGGCTTGTGCTTTCTAAAAGAAATGAGTCTCTGTTCATTAGTACCTGTAACCACTTGCCCAGCAATCCCAGCAGACTGAGCAACCACAGAAGGATCCACAGAAGGATCTGGAACATAGGTGGGATCAGTAGTGTGACGACTAGCCTCTGCTGAATGATGACTAGCCCCACTCCCCTCATGCTGAGGAGTAAAAGATGGCGTACGGGTAGCAGTATCCGTAGCCGTATGTGGAGGAGAATCATCCCTCATGTGCCGAGCTCTGTCTTCCCTCATCTCATTCATGAAGGCATGCATCATATCCTGATTATTTTTCATTAGGGTCTCGGTCATAGTTCTATTGGCAGCAGTCTCTTCCTGCAGTTTATTCAGGACTGCAGTAATAGGATCTGGTCCTGCTAAATGACTGCACCTCTAGCTCCACGGTGACCCCGTGCCCCTGCTCATGATATCTGTACATGTAACACAAAGGAATGAGTTGATCAGACCCACACTGAGGAATCACATATACATTAATCATAAATAGTTCACAGATAGCTATGCAACACAAGATACAGTACTACTTTATCAGAGTTCCCTTACAAACTGATCTGATACCATAAAATGTAACAGCCCGTTGTACACCGGTATTGTTAACATTAATTATGATATTAAGCGCAGTTACAATCACAGCAATTCATTTGTAAAAATGCGAATAAACTTTTTCCGATTATTACGCGAGCATTTAAAACATAAAAAGGCGTAATAATTAAAAGCTGTGACCGTAACCGTAAACTCTTGCGGAAGACTTATTTAAACTATTTTTATAACTCACATTACTTATTATAAGTTACTAAGGGGTTCCCATAAACCCACTTAGCCCATTTCCAAACTTTACGTTTTTACCTATTCGGACATGTTTCACTCTTAATTTTTCTGCGACCATACCGTTCGCAACCAAACCTTCTTCTCAGATTATATCTTTGTCTTACTTAATTCCCTTTTTAACAAGCTATCATACGCTCAATTCGGAGCTCATTTGCTCCGCTTATCGCCGTTTGAAGTTAGATAAGCAAATAGCCAAACAACCCCAAAAACAGCTCCAAACCACTCACATTACTCGAATTACTGAACTCAATCCATTCAACCATTTCCTCTCAAAACCGGTCCAGAACTGCCTCAGATGCAGTGGCATATGAGCAGTCCGTGTTTCTCTATTTTTTTCAGGCCCAATATCAACCCAGAATTTCCTCAAATTTTGACACAAGGTAGAGGACATCTCAACCTTCAAAATGGCGTATGGCACGTCCCTGTTGGACCTCTATGGAGGGAGATATGCTCTCCCGAAGTTCGTCTAAAATCTGCCAATTCTACAGAAAATTCGCCAGAGTTTCCTTTGTTTTTCCAATAATCCCAAATTTATAAAAGATCATTTAAACCTCAAAAATACCTAATAAACACATGATAATACATTAATAATCCAATGGGTGGCACACACAAGGACCAACAACGCCTTGGGGCACTTACAACCCAATCCAGTTTATAGTTATTAGGCATATAGTTCATATTAATCATCCTTAAGTAGTTGCAATCACTAACACATTTTTCATGCATATTCTCATCATACATGTAATCATACCCTAAAATAGGCCTAAGGCCCTTCCATCATGAATAGTCATGCATCAATACGATTACAATATTGCTTTACAACTTACAACTTGAAACTTAAACTTTAACTTACATTCTTCCAATATTACAACTTAAATTCAAATGACAACATAACCAAATACATAACTACTAGACTTAGGCAAAATGGCATGAACAAATATGCTAATGAAGCTCATCCCACATACATATGAGATGTTCATGCCCTAAGTCTAGCTTAGGCCACACGGCCAACAAAAAGCAAAATATGAAGCACTCCTCTGCTCACTCTGCGGGCCTCTTGCCCGCTGCTCCGGCTCCACTGCTACCTCCTGAAATAAATGCCCCGAGACGGGGTGAGATATACGAATATATCTCAGTAACCAAGAGGTTCTGGAGAAAACTCCACCCAATGGATCACTTTGATGCATATCAATAGAATAAAACAACCACTTTGAAAACGGGATATAGCAAGGGATTTAGAGAAATGGGGAATATAAAGATACAAACTACGACGATACGGGATGGTAACCCTAATTCCACGTACGCCCTGGGCATATATAAGCCTATTAGTATCATCCATGGTGCGTTTAAAGAAACCACAACCATGATGCCCAAACCATCCAAAACGCCAAAGACATTCCTAGTGTGCTCCTACCCGGATCACACACCAAGACACGCAGTCAATTGGAACTCCCTCCTGGAGACCTATCCAGCGGAAGTCCGAAACTTCCCGAAGGCTAATAAAACTGTCTACTGGCCAGAGACTCGGTACATAAGTACCCATAGCAATAATGCATGCATGCTCATGTGTTCTACACTACTCATATACACTTCTTACCGTTGCCATCAACTGGCAAGGTGGAACAGAAAAAAGGAACAAGCCCCAGTACCAAGAGGTTACCTTAAATATTTTTCTCACAAGCTCCGTAGCAGATTGTAACACCCCGTGTATACTCGGAATATTAACATTACATCGTATTAAGCGGTGCTAAATTAAAAATTTGCGGAATATTCTTTTTCTTTTCAATTATGACGTCATTATCAATTACCAACTTGATTACTTAATCAATTTCATAAAATATCGCCTGTATGTAAATTGCAATAAGACATCTACTGAAATACCTCAATATATAGATAAAGTGTGTATCTAAATCACGGCATTACATCAAGTAATCCGGACAATATCCTGATACATTATTACAACTCCAAAAGACTCAAGACATAATCAAGACATAACAATACTATGTGTCATGGACAATCCCCATGCTCACCAAATAAACATAGTAAGCAACCAGTCTCAACGTAAAACTCCATAAACATAACTGAAGCTATAAGCATAAACAGCATGCAAATCCAGCATCCAATCATGGCAGCATAATATAACAGCAATCTAACTCAGCTCCGGCCTCCTGCCGCCTGAGGTCTCAACATTACCTGACCCTGAAATAAGCATTCCCCAAACGTGGGGTGAGATCTCTAAACTAGAAATCTCAGTAAGACAAGGGGTCCTCAAGGATCTTCCACCCCAAGCTCACTTACATGTGCAATATAAGTTCAAAAAGCATTTATATCATTATCAGTTCCAAAACTATGTAGTGCAACAGATATCTATGGCATGTGTGTAATCACTATCTACTGGCCAGAGAAATGTAGGAATACGTCTATTCCCTACATGTAGTACAAGGAACACCGCTTGCACCTCACCCACAGCCTCACCCTCTTGTATGTTCTACATACTCAGGCTTACCGTATAGGTGGAACACCTCCATGCATATCAACAAGACACTAACATATAATAGCTCAACAGCATTTTCAAAACATCAAAAACATGTAACACAACATGCATATACCATATCCCCATGGGACATGGTGGAACCACAACATGGCTAAACCGAGGACACGAAAGCTTACCTGTACCCGTATGCCCCTCCGACTCGAACTCGGTATCACAAGGGTCCACACCACAAATAAAATCCAATGCACTCAAGAATCTGGTTCAATGACCATCATAGTATCAATATACATATTCTAAAATTCCAAGGCAATCGAATATTATTTTCTTTTTCATTTCGAACCTAGAGATCCTTTTTGAGACATAACCTTTAACTTCTTTAGTTTTAGATAATTATTATCTTTTATACATATATATAGCCACAAAACATATATATTTATTATATATATATATATATATATATAATATAATTGCTTACTTTTCTAACAATGACTTCAACGACTCCCTGTAACAACTTCGACTATGTATACGTTGACAATATATATATATATATATATATATATATATATATATATATATATATATATACACGTTGTCTTATATATATAAATGAAACTACATACATAGATAAACAAACTTTTCTAATACTTGGCTCACTGTGGGTTCGGCTCCCTGTGGGTTCTTTTATATATATAAATATATATACATATATATAAACAACTTGGACATAGTGGATTCAGACAAAGCATTATACACATTGACTCAGTGACCGATTTCTTATACAAAAGGTACAAACTTATATTTGAATTCAAGCAAGTCGATAAAACAAAAATGGCAAAACAATGGCCATCTACAAAGAGCGCACAAATAACAGTAACACATAATACAAGGGTTATAACCAATTTATGGATTTACAAAGGGATAATTAAGTTTACCTTGGTTCTTTTTAGAACAGAAAAATGACAACTTGAGAGGTTTGGAAAGCACCCAAATCTTCAACAAAGGGTTCTCCTTCAACACAACTAAAGCTTTAATGGATGGGTGGTGTTTCAATGGAAGAGGGGAAGAAAAAAATGGAAACTTTAGAGAAGAAGGCTAGGACTCCAAGAAACTCTAAAGAGAAGCCACACTCAGCCGCTGAGTTTCTTTCAAAAAACACACCTAGGGTTTTGTGCCCAACTATTGTATTTATAGGCCACTTAAGGGTTAAAACACACCGTATTAGATTTAATTGCTACGCTTAGCATTTTAATCCCAAACTTTGGATTATGAAACTACAATATTTTCTGAGATTTATCATATTTTTCTTATAATTTTCTGAGCAACTTTCCGGTACGCGCTTTTAAGAGCCAGTACCGATTTTTAGCACCAGTTCTCATTATTTGGACTTGAAACTCGTTTTATAAGTCCTACATATTATTCTAGTAATTATCATGCACTTACTTTAATTTTCTGGGATACTTTTTCGGCACGCATTTATACCGACTAGCAGAACCAGTATCTGCACTTTTCTTCCGAAAAGCGACTTTCAGCATTCTTAATCACTTATTATGATTATTAAGCCTCATAATTAATTATTAGGGTCAATTATGGAATCATTTCCTATTTTTGCATAATTAATTAATTTAAATATCTTAATTAACGGTGCGGGTTCTTACACAGATCATCCCTCAACTTGGTACACAGCAGAATGCCTACACAGAGGACATTCCCAATCACTTATAATTCAAACAATATATGCTAATTTACAATTATACATGCATTGAACCAATTACATACCTCAATCCACTTGGTCCAGGACCAAGGGCAACTCCCAGATTCAAGTTTCGGGGTTCAAGTCAACGTACGACAACCTATACAATTACGTACATCCATCAGTACGCGTCAAATAGCATCAAAACGCAAAATCACAAAATCCTCCCCTCCTCCCTTGATGGTTCGGCCATTCAAGTGTTAATTTGAGATTTATTTTTCCAAATTTTCTTTCTCATTTTGTTACGCCTCATTAGGTTGTTAATAGGCCAATTCAAGTGCCGGTTCGTCATTTTCGCGTCGAATTACATCAGAACGCGAAAACCGCAAAATCCCCTCTTTTCCCCTTGAAGGTTCGGCCATCAAGGCGTTATTTGGGGATTTATTTTTCTAAATTTTCTTTCTCATTTTATAACACTTCCTTAGGTTGCTTAGAGGCTAGTTCAATCGTCGTTTTTCCGTTTTACGACATTTACGCATCGTTTTGCGAAATATTTCACTTTAGGCTCATTTAGGTCTCTAAACACAATTCATTTTTCCCATTGATTCAAACACTTTCCAACCACAACACAACCCATCTAAGCACCATATAACTACACAAATCATCATCCAAATCATTTTTCAACATCAATTCCTCAATTTTTCCTCAAAGGTTCGAATTTTGACCTATGACATTCCAAGGAATTTCCATTCAATTTTAACCACTCCAACCTTCACACAACTTATTATATCATCATACCATCATGCCACAATTCATCAAACAAGTCTCGACACCAAAATTCACAAGTCCAAAATCATGATCATCAAATTTTTCTAGGTTAAATTCATCAATTTTCACCAAAAAATTTCATCGCATTTCTAGCTTTAATACATCATTCTAACACATTATCATCTAATACACATTTTCAAATTGAGCTCTCTAACATCACAATTCATCAATTTAAAGCTTTAGGTTTTCAAAACTCAATCACAAGAATCAAACGATAAAAAGGTTTAACAACTCACTCAAATGCTAGGCAATGGGCTCCTCCTACACATACTCCACCATTGGAGCATTCCAAAGCTCCATGAACACCAAATTTCTCCTCCAAGTCGCGGCTGAAAATGGGCAGGATCTCCTCCCATACTCAATTTCAAGCCTCAAGAAGGGTACCAATGGGTTTAGAAGGTTCTCCCCACAAATTTCAACACAAGAATCAAGTGATTTGGTGGAGAAATGAGTGATTAATGGAGAGAAGAAAAATTTGCATAAAGATGAAGGGGGAAGGGGCTGAACTCGGGTTTGGGGAGAGAGAAGAGAGTGAGAGTGATGATAAATAGTGGAGTGATGAGATGCTTAAGTGACTTTCAAGTGGGGTGGGTCCCACGCCACCTCACGCGATTCAAAACGCGTCAAAACTCTCACTAAACGTCCGTAAATTCAAAGCCTATTTAGAAACTCTAATTTTTAACATTAACTATTCCACTTTAATTAGGCTTGATCAGATGAATTCAGAGTCCTCCATTCGTTCAGAGAAAACACTGTTTTTAAGCTATCGCGCGCACCGTTGGCACATTTCCCCAAAATGACTTACTTTCATCAAATTTTATCAACAATCATATTTCCTAACTCATTAGACCATTTATAACTCATATTTGAAACCTAGAGCTCAAAATTCAACTGGCACGTTTTACGGTGCAATCGTAACGCGGTATTTTTACCCGCGAAAAACACTATTCACTGATTTTTCTGAAACTTGCCTATCCACTCAATTTTTCGTTCTGAACCCATTTCCAGGGTTATTTTTACCATCTGAGACCTTTTACTCAATTTTTATCTTCCTAGGGTTGCGTGTTGGCTAATTACCGTTTTGCCATTTCTTTGTATTTTGGCCTAATCTTTAGGATTTTCACTAATCTATCACTAGATTGCTCACTTAATATTTTAATTACTTGATTTAAAATTGTGAGGTGTTATATTCACCCCAACTTTTTAGAATTTTGTCCGCAAAATTAAATCATACATGTCTGCTAACTCAGGATATAGCCGGAGAATCTCATCCTCCCATTCCCAAGTAGCCTCCTCATGTGTACGTCCTTCCCATTGAACTTTAAGCATTGGAATCACTTTGCTTCTAAGCTTCTTTTCACTGCGGTCAAGGACCTCACTAGGACCTATAGGAACCTTCAAATTCTCTCTGATTTCAATGTCGTCCGGTATCACCACATGTGATTCATCCGGAATATAACGTCGTAGCTGCGATACATGGAAAACATCGTGCAGATTTGACAACTGTGGGGGTAAGGCAAGCTGATAGGCCACTGGTCCTACTCTTTTCATTACCTGATACGGCCCAATAAAGCGAGGACTCAGCTTCCTCACGCCCAATGCACGTCCAACACCGGTAACTGGGGATAACCGCACAAACACATGATCACCTTCTTCAAATTCAAGCGGTCTGTGTCTATTATCATAGTAACTTTTCTGCCGATTCTGTGCCTGTTTAAGTTTTTCTCTGATCATTTCAATATGTGCTGTAGTTTCTTGCACAAAATCCGGCCCAAACCTCTCTTTATCGCCTACATCTGTCCAACAAGTCGGAGTACGACATCTACGCCCATACAATGCCTCATACGGAGCCATGCCCAAACTGGAGTGAAAACTGTTATTATAAGAGAATTCTACCAGTGATAAATATCTGTCCCAAGCAGTGCCCTGCTCTAGTGTACAAGCTCTCAACATATCCTCGAGCGTCTGTATGGTCCTCTCAGTCTGACCATCAGTCTGCGAGTGATACGCAGTGCTCAGCCGAAGCTGAGTGCCAAAAGCCTGCTGCAAGGCTCCCCAAAAATGAGAAGTAAACTTCGAATCCCGGTCACTCACAATGCTAACCGGTATTCCGTGGAGCCTTACAATCTCTTTCACATATAACTTTGCCAATTTCTCAGTAGAAAAGTCCACTCGCACTGGAAGAAAAAGTGCAGACTTCGTAAGTCTGTCCACTATAACCCAAATCGAATCATGACCAGCCTGAGTCCGAGGCAAACCAACAACAAAATCCATAGAGATGCTCTCCCATTTCCACTCTGGTATATCTAACGGCTGAAGTAACCCTGCCGGTTTCTGATGTTCTATTTTAACCTTCTGACAAATCAAGCACTTTGACACATATTCAGCCACATCCTTCTTCATCCCAGGCCACCAGAACTTAGTTTTCAGATCTTGATACATTTTTGTGGCACCCGGGTGTACAGCAAACTGACCCTTATGGGCCTCAACCATTACCTCTCCTGCTAACTCCTTGGGCACTACAATTCTGCCCTGATACAATAACAATCCCTGCTCATTCACATATATTCCACTCTGCCCTTTCAAATATTTGACACTGTCGTTCCGTACTTGTGTTTCTTTAATCTTCTCATATAATTTATTTTCCACCCGACAGCTCTCATGCAACCCATATGCAACCCGTGTAGTCCAGAATTCATCCACGCTCCCAATAAAGACATCTGTCAGCTTCAAGTCACGGAATTGCTCAATTAATTCATTATCCCACAACATCAACTGGGACACGCTGACAGACTTCCTACTCAATGCATCCGCTACCACATTAGCCTTACCCGGATGGTATTTCAACTCAAAATCATAATCTTTTAGAAATTCAACCCACCTCCGTTGCCTCATGTTCAGCTCTTTCTGATCAAACAAATACTTTAGGCTCTTGTGATCAGTGAACACAACAAATTTCATCCCATACAGGAAATGCCTCCAAATTTTCAAGGCAAATACTATGGCAGCAAGCTCCAAATCGTGTGTCGGATAATTCTCTTCATGAGGCCTCAACTGCCTCGAAGCATAAGCAACAACTCTCCTTTCTTGCATCAACACACACCCCAAACCTTTCTTGGAAGCATCACAGTATAATTCAAACTCACCATCCGGATCGGGGAGGGTCAACACAGGAGCAGTAGTCAATTTCTCTTTAAGGCTCAGAAAACAACTCTCACATTCCTGAGTCCACACAAAAGGAGTATCCTTTCGTGTCAATCGGGTCAATGGCAGTACCATTGTAGAAACCCCTCAATAAACCTCCGATAATATCCAGCAAGACCCAGAAAGCTGCGGATTTCAGTAACAGTTTTTGGTCGTTCCCAGTACATAACAGCATCAATTTTATTTGGGTCAACAGCAACACCCCTCTCAGAAATAACATAACCCAGAAATTGTATCTCAGATAACCAGAATTCACACTTTGACGGCTTCGCATACAACTTTTTATCCTTTAACACCTGTAACACAGTCTTCAAATGCTCACTATGCTCCTCTCTGTTCTTAGAGTAAATCAAGATGTCGTCGATGAACACGATCACAAACTGATCCAAATACGGTTTAAAAATACGATTCATGTAGTCCATGAACACTGCCGGGGCATTTGTAAGCCCAAATGGGATCACCTGATACTCGTAGTGTCCATATCTAGAACGAAAAGCCGTTTTAGGCACATCCTCTGGTCTAATCCGAATCTGATGGTATCCGGACCGGAGATCAATCTTTGAAAACACGCAGGCACCCCTCAACTGATCCAACAAGTCATCAATACGCGGCAATGGGTACCTGTTCTTAACCGTAACTTTATTCAATTTCCGGTAATCAGTACACAGTCTCATGCTTCCATCTTTCTTTTTCACAAAGATTACCGGTGCTCCCCACGGGGACACACTCGGCCTAATAAAATCCTTTGCAGACAGTTCCTCAATATGTTTCTTCAACTCAGCTAACTCAAGTGGCGCCATCCGGTATGGAGCCAATGAAATAGGCCCCACACCGGGCAACAATTCAATAGAAAATTCAATCTCTCTCTCTGGTGGAAATTCCGGTATCTCATCAGGGAATACATCCGCAAACTCATTAACCACCGGAATCGCAGAAATTTCAATCTCCTTGCCACCCACCAGACCACCCAAGAAAATGTAACCCTGATCCCCAGCCTTCAAGGCTTTAACAGCATTGCACATAGATAAAAAAGGAGACGGAGTAACCGAGGGCTTCTCATGAGACAATATCAACCTCTTGCCACAACAATCAATCATCGCACAGTTTTGAGATAACCAATCCATGCCCGATATCAAATTAACAGAGGCCAGGGGCAATATAATTAAATCAATTGTTTAACCCCTGCCTTCATAGACAAACCCGACCTCTTTGCAAATGAAGGAGGAATCACTAACCTCTCCTGTAGCCGTAGTAATACGCATAGGGGGAATCATCTGTGATACTTTTAATCCCAACCCCTTAGCCACATATTCCGCCACAAACGAGTGCGTAGTTCCAGAATCAAATAAAACAGATAAATCAATATTAGAAATGAAAATTGTACCTTTTACCAAATTCGGCGCCTTCGCCGTCTGCTGTGCATTAGTAGTATAAACACGCCCAATTGTAGGTGCAGATGGCAAGGTCTGCAGATTCGCGCCTTCAAGGCTTTAACAGCATTGCACATAGATAAAAAAGGAGACGGAGTAACCGAGGGCTTCTCATGAGACAATATCAACCTCTTGCCACAACAATCAATCATCGCACAGTTTTGAGATAACCAATCCATGCCCGATATCAAATTAACAGAGGCCAGGGGAAATATAATTAAATCAATTGTTTAACCCCTGCCTTCATAGACAAACCCGACCTCTTTGCAAATGAAGGAGGAATCACTAACCTCTCCTGTAGCCGTAGTAATACGCATAGGGGGAATCATCCGTGATACTTTTAATCCCAACCCCTTAGCCACATATTCCGCCACAAACGAGTGCGTAGTTCCAGAATCAAATAAAACAGATAAATCAATTTTGGAAATGAAAATTGTACCTTTTACCAAATTCGGCGCCTTCGCCGTCTGCTGTGCATTAGTAGTATAAACACGCCCAACTGTAGGTGCAGATGGCAAGGTCTGCAGATTCGCGCCTTCAAGGCTTTAACAGCATTGCACATAGATGAAAAAGGAGACGGAGTAACCGAGGGCTTCTCATGAGACAATATCAACCTCTTGCCACAACAATCAATCATCGCACAGTTTTGAGATAACCAATCCATGCCCGATATCAAATTAACAGAGGCCAGGGGCAATATAATTAAATCAATTGTTTAACCCCTGCCTTCATAGACAAACCCGACCTCTTTGCAAATGAAGGAGGAATCACTAACCTCTCCTGTAGCCGTAGTAATACGCATAGGGGGAATCATCCGTGATACTTTTAATCCCAACCCCTTAGCCACATATTCCGCCACAAACGAGTGCGTAGTTCCAGAATCAAATAAAACAAATAAATCAATATTAGAAATGAAAATTGTACCTTTTACCAAATTCGGCGCCTTCGCCGTCTGCTGTGCATTAGTAGTATAAACACGCCCAACTGTAGGTGCAGATGGCAAGGTCTGCAGATTCGCAGCCTGCCCAGTATTGCTAAAACAATTGTTGGCATAATGCCCAACCTTTCCACATCTGAAACAAGTCACCTGAGTAACAGTACAAGACCCTTGATGAAACCTCTTACACTTATCACAACGAGGAGCAGAATTTCTCTCATTATTCCCACTTCTCTGACCACCACCCTTTTTAAACTGACCTGGGGGCTGTCTTACCTGCAACCCCCTACCTCTATTATTGTTTTGATGGTAGCCACCTCTGTTATTATTGCCGGGAGGAGCAGACGTCCTCAAAGAACCAGATTTTGGATATCTATTATAAACACTTTCAACCCGTTTACACTGAGTCACAAGATCTGCAAAGTTTCTCACAGCAGTATTAGACATCCTCTTTGCAATTTTCTCATTCAAACCCCTCTGAAATTTAGCAGAAAGAAACTCAGGGGTCGGCAGAACACCCCCATAATTGGCAAATTTCACCAAATCATTAAACTTTGCCACATAGGCATCAATAGTCATGGTACCCTGTACCAACTTTTCAAACTCACCCTGTTTAGCTTCCCGGACATCCCTGGGAAAGTATTCCTCATGAAACAGTCTCTCAAATAAAGCCCAAGTAATCTCTTCCACTTGAATAATGAAAGGCTGAGATGCAGTGTACCACCACTCGTGGGCATCTCCCTCAAGCATATAAACAGAGTACAACAACCTCTGGGGATCCTGACATTCCATAACCTGGAAGATTTTATCCATACCTCTCAACCAAGTAGTCACTACCTTTGGGTCCCTTGACCCCTGAAATGATGGCGGCTTGTGCTTTCTAAAAGAAATGAGTCTCTGTTCATTAGTACCTGTAACCACTTGCCCAGCAATCCCAGCAGACTGAGCAACCACAGAAGGATCCACAGAAGGATCTGGAACATAGGTGGGATCAGTAGTGTGACGACTAGCCTCTGCTGAATGATGACTAGCCCCACTCCCCTCATGCTGAGGAGTAAAAGATGGCGTACGGGTAGCAGTATCCGTAGCCGTATGTGGAGGAGAATCATCCCTCATGTGCCGAGCCCTGTCTTCCCTCATCTCATTCATGAAGGCATGCATCATATCCTGATTATTTTTCATCAGGGTCTCGGTCATAGTTCTATTGGCAGCAGTCTCTTCCTGCAGTTCATTCAGGACTGCAGTAATAGGATCTGGTCCTGCTAAATGAATGCACCTCTAGCTCCACGGTGACCCCGTGCCCCTTCTTATGATATCTGTACATGTAACACAAAGGAATGAGTTGATCAGACCCACACTGAGGAATCACATATACATTAATCATAAATAGTTCACAGATAGCTATGCAACACAAGATACAGTACTACTTTATCAGAGTTCCCTTACAAACTGATCTGATACCATAAAATGTAACAGCCCGTTGTACACCGGTATTGTTAACATTAATTATGATATTAAGCGCAGTTACAATCACAGCAATTCATTTGTAAAAATGCGAATAAACTTTTTCCGATTATTACGCGAGCATTTAAAACATAAAAAGGCGTAATAATTAAAAGTTGTGACCGTAACCGTAAACTCTTGCGGAAGACTTATTTAAACTATTTTTATAACTCACATTACTTATTATAAGTTACTAAGGGGTTCCCATAAACCCACTTAGCCCATTTCCAAACTTTACGTTTTTACCTATTCGGACATGTTTCACTCTTAATTTTTCTGCGACCACACCGTTCGCAACCAAACCTTCTTCTCAGATTATATCTTTGTCTTACTTAATTCCCTTTTTAACAAGCTATCATACGCTCAATTCGGAGCTCATTTGCTCCGCTTATCGCCGTTTGAAGTTAGATAAGCAAATAGCCAAACAACCCCAAAAACAGCTCCAAACCACTCACATTACTCGAATTACTGAACTCAATCCATTCAACCATTTCCTCTCAAAACCGGTCCAGAACTGCCTCAGATGCAGTGGCATATGAGCAGTCCGTGTTTCTCTATTTTTTTCAGGCCCAATATCAACCCAGAATTTCCTCAAATTTTGACACAAGGTAGAGGACATCTCAACCTTCAAAATGGCGTATGGCACGTCCCTGTTGGACCTCTATGGAGGGAGATATGCTCTCCCGAAGTTCGTCTAAAATCTGCCAATTCTACAGAAAATTCGCCAGAGTTTCCTTTGTTTTTCCAATAATCCCAAATTTATAAAAGATCATTTAAACCTCAAATGTACCTAATAAACACATGATAATACATTAATAATCCAATGGGTGGCACACACACAAGGACCAACAACGCCTTGGGGCACTTACAACCCAATCCAGTTTATAGTTATTAGGCATATAGTTCATATTAATCATCCTTAAGTAGTTGCAATCACTAACACATTTTTCATGCATATTCTCATCATACATGTAATCATACCCTAAAATAGGCCTAAGGCCCTTCCATCATGAATAGTCATGCATCAATACGATTACAATATTGCTTTACAACTTACAACTTGAAACTTAAACTTTAACTTACATTCTTCCAATATTACAACTTAAATTCAAATGACAACATAACCAAATACATAACTACTAGACTTAGGCAAAATGGCATGAACAAATATGCTAATGAAGCTCATCCCACATACATATGAGATGTTCATGCCCTAAGTCTAGCTTAGGCCACACGGCCAACAAAAAGCAAAATATGAAGCACTCCTCTGCTCACTCTGCGGGCCTCTTGCCCGCTGCTCCGGCTCCACTGCTACCTCCTGAAATAAATGCTCCGAGACGGGGTGAGATATACGAATATATCTCAGTAACCAAGAGGTTTTGGAGAAAACTCCACCCAATGGATCACTTTGATGCATATCAATAGAATAAAACAACCACTTTGAAAACGGGATATAGCAAGGGATTTAGAGAAATGGGGAATATAAAGATACAAACTACGACGATACGCCCTGGGCATATATAAGCCTATTAGTATCATCCATGGTGCGTTCAAAGAAACCACAACCATGATGCCCAAACCATCCAAAACGCCAAAGACATTCCTAGTGTGCTCCTACCCGGATCACACACCATGACACGCAGTCAACTGGAACTCCCTCCTGGAGACCTATCCAACGGAAGTCCGAAACTGCCCGAAGGCTAATAAAACTGTCTACTGGCCAGAGACTCGGTACATAAGTACCCATAGCAATAATGCATGCATGCTCATGTGTTCTACACTACTCATATACACTTCCTACCGTTGCCATCAACTGGCAAGGTGGAACAGAAAAGGGGAACAAGCCCCGGTACCAAGAGGTTACCTTAAATACTTTTCTCACAAGCTCCGTAGCAGCTCATCCCTCAACTTGGTACATAGCAGAATGCCTACACAGAGGACATTCCCAATCACTTATAATTCAAACAATACATGCTAATTTACAATTATACATGCATTGAACCAATTTCATACCTCAATCCACTTGGTCCAGGACCAAGGGCAACTCCCAGATTCAAGTTTCGGGGTTCAAGTCAACGTACGACAACCTATACAATTACGTACATCCATCAGTACGCGTCAAATAGCATCAAAACGCAAAATCACAAAATCCTCCTCATCCTCCCTTGATGGTTCGGCCATTCAAGTGTTAATTTGAAATTTATTTTTCTAAATTTTCTTTCTCATTTTGTTACGCCTCATTAGGTTGTCAATAGGCCAATTCAAGTGCCGGTTCGTCATTTTCGCGTCGAATTACATCAGAACGCGAAAACCGCAAAATCCCCTCTTTTCCCCTTGAAGGTTCGGCCATCAAGGTGTTATTTGGGAATTTATTTTTCTAAATTTTCTTTCTCATTTTATAACACTTCCTTAGGTTGCTTAGACGCTAGTTCAATTGTCGTTTTTCCGTTTTACGACATTTACGCATCGTTTTGCGAAATATTTCACTTTAGGCTCATTTAGGTCTCTAAACACAATTCATTTTTCCCATTGATTCAAACACTTTCCAACCACAACACAACCCATCTAAGCACCATATAACTACGCAAATCATCATCCAATTTTTCAACATCAATTCCTCAATTTTTCCTCAAAGGTTCAAATTTTGACCTATGACATTCCAAGGAATTTCCATTCAATTTTAACCACTCCAACCTTCACACAACTTATTATATCATCAAACCATCATGCCACAATTCATCAAACAAGTCTCGACACCAAAATTCACAAGTCCAAAATCATGATCATTAAATCTTTCTAGGTTAAATTCATCAATTTTCACCAAAAAATTTCATCGCATTTCTAGCTTTAATACATCATTCTAATACATTATCATCTAATACACATTTTCAAATTGAGCTCTCTAACACCACAATTCATCAATTTAAAGCTTTAGGTTTTCAAAACTCAATCACAAGAATCAAACGATAAAAAGGTTTAACAACTCACTCAAATGCTAGGCAATGGGCTCCTCCTACACATACTCCACCATTGGAGCATTCCAAAGCTCCATGAACACCAAATTTCTCCTCCAAGTCGCGGCTGAAAATGGGCAGGATCTCCTCCCATACTCAATTTCAAGGCTCAAGAAGGGTACCAATGGGTTTAAAAGGTTCTCCCCAACAAATTTCAACACAAGAATCAAGTGATTTGGTGGAGAAATGAGTGATTAATGGAGAGAAGAAAAATTTGCATAAAGATGAAGGGGGAAGGGGCTGAACTCGGGTTTGGGGAGAGAGAAGAGAGTGAGAGTGATGATAAATAGTGGAGTGATGAGATGTTTAAGTGACTTTCAAGTGGGGTGGGTCCCACGCCACCTCACGCGATTCAAAACGCGTCAAAACTCTCACTAAACGTCCGTAAATTCAAAGCCTATTTAGAAACTCTAATTTTTAACATTAACTATTCCACTTTAATTAGGCTTGATCAGATGAATTCAGAGTCCTCCATTCGTTCGGAGAAAACACTGTTTTTAAGTTATCGCGCGCGCCGTTGGCACGTTTCCCCAAAATGACTTACTTTCATCAAATTTTATCAACAATCATATTTCCTAACTCATTAGACCATTTATAACTTATATTTGAAACCTAGAGCTCAAAATTCAACTGGCACGTTTTACGGTGCAATCGTAACGCGGTATTTTTACCCGCGAAAAACACTATTCACTGATTTTTCTGAAACTTGCCTATCCACTCAATTTTTCGTTCTGAACCCATTTCCAGGGTTATTTTTACCATCTGAGACCTTTTGCTCAATTTTTATCTTCCTAGGGTTGTGTGTTGGCTAATTACCGTTTGGCCCATTCTTTGTATTTTGGCCTAATCTTTAGGATTTTCACTAATGCATCACTTGATTGCTCACTTAATATTTTAAGTACTTGATTTAAAATTGTGAGGTGTTATACGATGGGGCCGACACAGCAGGTTAAGTAAACCATCATTTTGTGATTTAGATATATATTATAGTTTCTTTTAAGCATCTCTCTACTAAATTTTTTAATGCTTAACATTTTTTCCCTTTTGCAGGCTGCATCCCCTGCAAGAGAGGTAGGAGATTATGCTTCGGCACTTCAGCCAGAGTGGGGGAGGTGTGATCCACAGACTAAACGTATATGGGTTCGTCCTTTAGGCACCACAGAGTAAGTTGTAAATGTTACTAATGATGTACTAATGTGGGTTCTAGCATTGCTCAATCGTTATAATCAAATAAATTGATTTAATATTGTCAGGTTCGAACCTTATGATGAGATCATGGAATCCATTGATGATCAAATATTCCGTAATTTTAAACATGTATGGAGCACCTGGGGAGACGTTCCTAAAGAAACTCGAGGTGGTTGGTTGAATGAATTCCTGGTAAGTTATGTATATCTCGTTAATGCTAATGTTTTATTACAAAAATGTATACTAACTACACATTTGTCACCAACTTGTGCGCTAATCGAAAAAACTGACAATTTACAGAATCATTATAGGTGGTTGCCTGAGGATCGCCATAACCTGGCAAGAGCTTGGCATCACAAAGCCACCACAATGTTCGCAGATAAAACGCATAAAGTAAGACATGACAAGGGCAGAAATGCATGGTGTAGTGAATCATTAAAAATCCAATTGAAAGAAAAATGGAAAAACTGTCCTAAGTTTCAAAAGAGATCTGCTCAAAATAAGGAAAATAGGGCCAAGCAGGACACACCCACATATGCTGGAGGGTCGATTCCAATCAGCAAGCATCGACAAAAGATAGTAAGTATAAATTGTTTTCTAGTTCGGTATTCAACAATTCGTTCTTGTAACTAATGAATTAATAATTTTCATTTGTATTTCCAGGAGGCTTCTGGAGAAGTGCCGCCTGAAAAGGTTGATTGGGCTACCTTCGAGCGAACTCATTCCCAGCAGCCTGAAGCTGGTCAAAGGTGGTGGTTAGGCCCCAAAGCGAAGCTAATAGCGGTTTGAGCATTTATTATTTGACGTTTGTTTTTTCTATGATGGTTTATGTCATGTTTTAAATGTCCATATGTGTGTTGGTTTTTCTTTACTTGTAGGAAAATTATCAAAAACTTGAAGAGGAGAGGTCCGCACAGGCGGCGACAGACGGTCAATCCAGCTCCTCCTATTCCGATAATGGGAACATGTTGGTTACAGCTGCAGGTGGATTCAACAAGAAAGGAAGGGTGGTCGGGCTGGGAGGATATGCTAGCCGACTGAAGCCTAGTAAGTGGCCCTCTACCCAGGTTGACAGTGTTTCTGTAGGTAAACTCAATGCATAGTTAATTCTTTTATGTTTTCAATCTCTATTCTATTAATATTTTACTTTAAACATTTAACTTACTGTTTTATAATAGTGTATTTGCAGATGAGCTTAAAAGGATGAGGGTGTCCCACTCCCAGATGCAGGAGCAATTGCATGCTACGAAGGAGCAATTGCGTGCTACGACAGAGCAGCTAACTCAGCAAGTGGACTTTGTGAAGCAGCAAGCTGACATTATGAAACAAATGCAGGAACAACTCCGACTTTTAATGCAGGACAAGGAAGCCAACTGCAACAAGTCGAAGGGACCAACGCCGGATGATGACCCTGATGATGATGATGACTTTGCTAGGACTTTAGAGGCATACTAGTTGTTGTTTGTATGTTTTACTTCTTTTTGGACTTCAGAGATATATCAGATATTTTTTGTATGTTTTATTTTGTTTACAACTTTAAAGACATTTTAGTTGTAGATTTGAGGTTGTTCTTGTTCACTTTTCTTGATATACTAGTTAATTTTAATTTAATTGTTTATCCAGTATTTTCTTGGATTTCTGTTGTTCAATTTATGTATTTATGTTCATTTGGAATCCTTATTGTTTACAGGGAAATTAACAAAAGTTTAATACATTTTTTATTTTTTTATTTTAATTCCAGAATTTGTGGCGGATATTTTCAAAATTCCCTTGCAAAATTCGTAGCATTTTGCGAGGGAAAATCAAAATGTTCACTTGCAAAATTCGTAGCATTGTGCGAGGGAAAATCAAAATGTTCCCTTGCAAATTTTGCAACAGAAATTTAATACACCCTTGCAAATTCTGCTACGTAAATTTGCGAGGGAAATTATACTCGAAATTTTCGTCACAATCTGCGACGAAAAAACACTGTAGATAGGTCTGTTGTTTGCGAGGGAAATTTACTTTTTTGCAAAGGAATTTTTTCGTAGCAATTTGCGAGGGAATTGTCATATGACAAATTTCCCTTGCAAATTTATTTGCGACGAGGGTTTTAGCAAGGGACGGTGTTCCCTCGCAAATTCCGTCGCAGACAGTTTTTGCAAGGGAATTTTTCCCTTGCTGATTGTGAATTTTCTAGTAGTGTTTTTGGGGAGCGCGCTTGAGCGCCCAACTGGTCGCTTAAGCGCCCAGTGGCAGAAAAATTGGCTATTTCCAGGTATTTCTCGCGCTTGAGCTCCCTCATGAGCGCCCAAGGGCAGTGGATTTTCCTATATTTCTCGTACGTGGTGCGCTTGAGCGCCCATATTAGCGTTTGAGCGCCCAATACCTGATGCAAACTTGGTTTTCTCTGTTTTCACCTATTGTCCTTTGGGGAATTACTTCCCACTGCACATGAGACCTAAAAGATAATCTTACATCATGTGGTATCTATATATCTATCTTCACATAATACATTATCTAATAAGTTCATGACCCTTCCATCATATGAATGCTTCAAAATGTATTCTGTTTACAACATCAAGTGCTTGAAATGCCTTTAAGCACAAAGTATGTGGCCGTTGACAAGTCCCATGCTCACTCAAAATATCAATACAAACCACATGAGGCATATACAATTTCATATACCAAAATACATCACCATGATCAAATGACTTAGAACCACATATGAACAACCAAAGCATGGCAACTATAATCCCATGCAGTCCAATGTTCATACTCTAAGTCCAAGATACAAAATAAATGCTAGTATGTGCATCCTATGTAACCCTCCAAAATGCTATGTTCTCCATATGCACATCATGATCCAACTCCTCCATGCTCGCTATAGCCTGAAATGATGTCCCCAAACGCAGGGTGAGATATACAAATATATCTCAGTAAACCAAGGGTACTAGAGGATCACTCCACCCCATGACTCACTCAATGTGCAACAAATAACATCATGTAAAATGCATAACATACAAAATGTCAAACAACTGGGCACAAATCCAAGAACATCCACATAAGGATTCCGTTCAAGGACCCCATCATATAACTCCCGGGAATTTTCCTGGTGCCTCTCCCATGGATGAGACGACCCCATGGAAAAACCCAACTGGAACTCCTTATGAGCCCTATCCAACGGAAGTCCCACATTTGGATCATCCTGGTACCGCTCCCAGAGTCGGCCCACGGCAAAACCCGACCGGAATCCCCAAAGGATATCTCCAGCGAAAGTCCAAACCAACACACATCTACTGGCCAGAGATCAAACAATTCACACACAACATGCTCCAAGCATGTCACACAATCAAGCAATAATGCATGAACATACATATTCACACAATGTCCAAAGGCACAAAATCCAACCACAACCTTCCACTAGGTGTGGTGGAGCACATAAGGGATTAAAACCCAAGTTCTAAAGGTTTACCTCGACTCCAAGCACAATGCTCCAAAACGTACGCTCCAAAACGTACGCTCCAAGTTCAATCTTCCACTATCGCGTCCGTGAGAGGAAACCTAAATTGATCACAATATTGACCATCAATACAATTTCAATGTAAACCATTCATTTCACACACATCATAAGCAATTAGAATCACCAAGGCCTAATGGCACTATCTCATTAATTCAACCACCTTAACTCATTTAGTCAACAAACTAGCTCACCAAAGCCACCTCCTATGCATCCAAAATGCCAACCATTAATTGTACACATTTTTCACCTCAACTTTCCTCCCAACCTTTACATGGTTCGAATTTCTCATTAGATGGTACTCCAAGGTTTTCAATCCATTCTAACAATCATACACATCATATAATCCTATCATTACTTCATACCAACAACCAATCATTTATTTAAAACCATCACATTTATGATTACAACCAACATTTTTCCATCATTTTTCACCAATTTCACTAAGTTATGAACACATTTTCACCAAAAATTTTTATTGCATTTATGGCTCCAACACGTCATTCTAAGACATATTAATCTAATACACGTTTCTCAATTGAGCTCTCTAACTACACCAATCACACAATTTCACTCTAGGGCACAAATCATAAATCTCATGAATCAATCAATGGAAAGTGTTAAAACTTACTCAAGAGGTCAGTCTATGGCTCCTCCACATCATACTAAACCCTTAGAGCTCCAAACAACTCCATGAACACAAATCTCACACCAAGGGCCGCGGTTTTAGGGGAGGTATTTCTCAAAATCTAGTGGTTTTCAAGGCTTAATACTACCACCAATGTGTTTGGAAGGTGTTTTCCAACAATTTTCATGACCAACTTGACTTGATTTGGTGATTGGATGATGAAGTTACAAAAGAAAGGAAATTTGCAAGGTTTTAGCTATGGAGGGGGGAGACCCACGAGAGAAAGAAGAGAATAGGAGAAAGAGTGTCATATTTTCTAATAAGAAGGGTCACTTAAGTCACTTAGACCATAGGTGGGTCCCACATGCGATTTGACTTTAATCAATCACCTAATTTAAACCACAAATTCATAACCTACGTATTTTTCTCGTTCAGGTCATATTTTTGTTTCCTAAAAATACTGATAATATTTTCGTGTTTATCTGTACAATTATACTGCAGTATTGTTTTACATCGGTAAAATCACTATTCATCAAATTTTCCGGAACTTGCCTGTCCACTCAATTTTTCGTTCTGAATTCATTTCTGACATTATTTTTACTATTTGAGACCTTCTACTCAATTTTTCATGCCTATGGATACGTGTTTGGTAAATTACCATTTTGCCCTTTTCACATATTTTGGCCCTAATTTCAGGATTTTCACTAATCCTACCCCTTTATTCAACATTATCACATATAAATACATATTTAAAAATACGAGGTGTTATATTAATTGTCTCGTAGTTTTAAGATAACTATTGAGATATCTACAAGGAGTCTTCTGCAACTTTGCTTGTTGATGCACACTATGAACCTTAAGGGGGAGTAATGTCTTGTTTGGGAAATAGGGTGTTACATTGCATTTGATATATGATCCAAGTGCACCATTCTGTTATGTTAATGTTGCTGCTGCTTTTCCAAAAGGTTACATATTCATTCATCATTTAGGGTTTATTTTACCGAATGACTTGATCCATGCATGAGGTCTAGTTATGCAGATTGGCTACTGTGCTCAGGCAAGTTAATCTTATTATTTTTGGTTTAATTTAATGATTCCTTATTCTCTGTATGTTGAATATTCCCCCTGTGACATTCTTTTATTTCTTTTACTTTTACCTTTACTTGATGGAAATCAAAATGTAAGTAATGCATGTTATGTTCCTTAAGAATAAATTAAGTGAGAACTATATAAAAAAAAGTCCATTATTATTATTACTTTTACTGCTTAGTTTATAATAGAAGTCTTTTTTGCTTTTGGGCTCCCATAACAAGTGACCTTATTTAGGGTGATCTAACAAAAAATATTGGTGTGGTGGATGCTAAATACATAGTCCACTACGGTCATCCTACTCTTGGAGGCATAGATGAGACTGAGGTAAAAAAATATGGCATGTAATCTTTATAAGAGAGTGTTACTTCACACAAATGATTGTCCTCTTTAGTTTGCAAAGATTATAATTTGTAGTATGATTCATATCTGGAACATGTGCCTCTAATTCTCTCTACCCTTAAATTGCAAATTATCTTTAACTTGCAGGTAGCATACAAGAAAAGTTTCACCTTGCTAAGCAGCAGAAGCTTCGGTTCATCACAGACTCACAGTTGAACACAGTTCCAATACCAATATATCTTGGACCTTGAATACTATCAAGCCCTTTCATATTGATCTATGATTATGAAGAAAGTAACATTGAAGACAAAAGTGTTGAATACCATTTAATGAAGGATAGGTAAGTTGTTGTGATGTTGAAACATGATCCAGTTGCAGTTTTACACAAAATTTTGTCCAAAATAATCGAAAAACTTTGCAATCTTTTCTTTTTTTTCTTTGCCAAGAATAAAAAGGAAAAAAATTCTTCCTTAAAATCGGTTCAAAAACGGTTTGGAATCGGTTCAAAAATGGTTCTAGTTCGGAACTGGTTTAAAACCAGTTCATAATCGGTTCGGGTTGAACCGGTTCTGAACTAGTTTTAAACCAAACCGAATCGGTTTGATTAAAAAAACAAAAAAATAAGTTCGATTCTTCAAAAAAATTTGGTTCAGGTCGACCATACTCATCCCTACTGCTTCTTATTTTCCTTGAGCGGTCCAGGCATATTACTCCAGTTATCCGTCCAAAAAGAAGTTGATCGACCATTGCCAATGCCCCAATAGGTGTTTTGGATCAATGAAGGCCAGGTTCTACAGAGTGCCTTCCAAGGACATTGCTTCTGCCATACATACCCGCAATGACTTGAACCCAAAGCTTCTCCCGGTGGTTAATGATCTGCCAAGCCAATTTTTGCAAGAAAGCTTCGTTTTGATGCCGCAGATTAATAATTCCCATTCCTACAAGGCTACGGGGTAGGTACATCGGGTCCTACCTCCCAAGCCACACGGTGTATTTTGATGTTGCAAATTACGTTTATTTAACTGACAAGCATTTGCGTTTTATTAAATCTCACTTTTGTGTAACAAAAAACAAAACTCACATAAGTTCATAAAATGTATTTCCCGAGTCACAAGTTAATTATTTTTCTAACAAAACACCTTTCTTCTTTCATTATAATGTTATTTGCACGTTATTTTAGGTTCGCTTTTTCTACAGTTAATGTAGATAACTTATTAAGATTGAGCCCTAAACGACGTTGTTTTGAGGCGGAAATCAAGGTATTTTTGTAATTATAATTTATTTCTGGGTTATAATAATGTTTTCCATTATAATTTTTTAATTTTTCAATTTAAAACGATGTCATTTTGGGAGCAAATGTAAATAACTTATCTACATTCACTTTAGAAACATTAAAGCCTTACTTTTATTATATTATTTTTAGGGGTTGGTTATATTTTTTACCAACTTATCTTACCATTTTATAACTGTTAGCTTAGATTTGATCTAACGACTTTAGGGTAATGTTAATTTATCTCTCTAATCACGTTCTCTTTCTCCCTCTCTCTCTCTCTTATTGTCAATGACCTTGGAGAATTGGTGTACTGGTATGCAGTGTATAACAATTAAAAAAATTCATGCCTAAATCAACATTGTAACATCCCCGTCTCGAGCCGGTTCAATTAACATATGATACTAAAACATGCATCAACGGAAGACTTAACTTATTATCTTGCATTAGCTCACGAAAATACAAGCTAAACTTTTTCCTTTTCTTCATTTCGTTTCACATGATACATAACCTTACGTCCTTTCTTTCGCATCAGTCATAATTTCTTTTCTAAAACTTTCATCTCTTATCCATGACCATATGTAATGGCCCTTGACCATCTGAATATGACAACAAGTGTCAATCCAAACAGAGTCTAAAATCGGACAGTGTACCGGCTGTAAACCAAACAAATGGGGATTAAACCCTACCCTCATAATCCATACCTGATAAACATATAATATAATTATATACGGTCCAACAACGGACCTAATACCCATCCATGGGCGCATGCATAAATGGCTCCGTGCCACTATGTCTAATAGCATACATATCTCAGCACATGCACATATTTGAATACTACATCATCATATAACAATGTCTGAATACACAAATATACATGCATCAAATTTGAAAACATGTACAAAATATATACAGACCATATACAGTATAATGGATCAAACCTCCTGATCCCAAAATGAATAGAACACTACTAAACAATAAATACATGTCCTTCAAAATAATGGCAGCATAATGCTACACACGGATCATGTCTCTTCACAGTGATAACGAATCATCCAAAATACACATATCCACTACGGCACCTCAAGCCACGGGTCGTATCCTTGCCGTATGAGGGCTCTCCAGTTAACTGTATATCTGAAATCATATCCCTAAACGAGGTTACAGACGAATCTCAAGTAAGCTCCAGGTTTATAGAGAACTCTCCATTCCCTGGGCCCACTTCCTGCATGAATTTCAGATACATAACATACAAGGCATCATATAAGCAAATATCATAACTGAACAAAGCATATACATATATCTTATCAGAAACGTACGCGGTCATTCCCAAGGGAGGACCCCAAGCAGAACTCCGCGCACGTAACAAATATCATAACATAAGTGTATATAATCAATCCCAAGGGAGGACCCCAAGTGGAAATTAGTGCATATAAATTCATTTACGAAAATCATCACAATAATCACATCAGAACAAAACATATCATATCAAATATGTATGCAGTAATTTCCAAGGGAGGACCCGAGCGGAATTCAACATACATATTCCCGAGGGTGGATCCCAAGCGGAACTCAACATATAACAGAGGTGTACACAGTCAGTCCCGAGGAAGGACCCCAAGAAGACATCAGTGTACATAGAATCAATGGCCAAAGATAATCACATAACAGAGGTGTACACAGTCAATCCCAAGGGAGGACCTCAAGCGAAACTCAACATAACATATCATATTAACACATATCAAAGTAAACACATCAAAACAATACATATCATATTTTAATATAGGTCTATATGAATACCTCTATATCATATATCTCGTACATATCGTACAACCCAACCACAGTCCGTAAACTATGGCGGAACACAAAGTAGGAGCGAACCCCATAAGCATAGAGCTTACCTCTTGAAGCTTTAACAATACGCTTACTTGTCACACAAGCTACTTAGTTTTCTCCAAAATGATCCACAAATCTGAAATCCTTAGGCACACCTAGAGAAGGATTCCAAAACAAACTCAATAAGTGATATAATGTCATATAATTATACAAGACACACACACTTTATTACTTTCATATGTACTTACAAAGCTTATGCCAATTATATGCCAACCCACAAGTGAAGACCAAAATTCTTAAACTCACATATTAGACCATTTTAGGGTGATTACTAATTCAACAAGCAACCACATGGTTTCATGCTTACATAGGTTCTTAGAATGACATAATCATGCCTCTAAAATACTCATTACAATTTTTAGAACATCCTAACCTACGTAGACCTCATATGGCCAAAGCCACATACAAGGAAGGCAAGACGTTCCTCTCTTCATTTTCACATAATTCGTAACTTAACGTACTCTTGACTTGACTCTTGAGTCATTCAAACACTCACTCTATCAAACATACACTTCCAATATTTTCTTTAAGCCAAATGAGCACAATCACCAACTTTCACATAAGAGCAACCTATAGCAAATGTATAAAGGTGATCAACAATTCATACAACACATGGAACGTTAATCTATTGGCTAAAATTTCTCATATTCTTATAAAACACAACTTACCCTTCTTTGGTAAAATTTCAAGAATCTTTATCTTGAGAAAATGTTGCTTCCAATAGGTGTTCCTCCACCATAATGTCACAAGGAACAACTCTATAACATGAAACAATACCAAACAACCATTATTTTTCCATCAAAAGTCACTATTCACGTTGTTACTATTCATCCAAAATCTAACATTCTCATTTCTTCATGAAAACTTGAAAAGAGTTGGATATACTTACCACTAAACACCCAAGAATGGAAAGAAGAACGTTCTTCAAGCTTCCATAAACTCCAAACCACTCAAAATCCCAAAAATTCAAGAATATTTTTGTAGCTTTGAGGGAAGCGATCTCTCTCTACAATGCTTCCCACACAAAAAAAAAGGGTTGGGTTATGTTCCTCTCAAAATTATAAGAAAGTTTGGTTTTGGAACGACTCGATTCTGACAAGTGTAGCTCAAGTTATGATTTTCTCAAGTTTTTCTTTCTTCCTCCAATGGCTTCCACGAAAATGATAAGGAAGATGGCTGATGGTGTCTTATATTCTTAGTGACCTATTGTACATGTTTTATTCACTTACGCATATTTAACTAAAGTCAACAACTCATTAAATGACTATTTACCCATTTCACCCAAAAGTAACTTGGTGGCGTTCCCAACCAAGGAATGACGTTCCCACCATGGGAACGTCGTTCCCCTTTAGGAACAACTTACTGAACATCGTTCTCACCATGAGAACGTTCTACTAAATGTCGTTCCCTCCATGGGAACCACTTACCGAACGTCGTTCCCATTTCGGGAACGACCAAAATTCATCAAATCATAATCTAATTTCATTTTTCCGAGCTCATTTACAATTTACTTTTATTCCCTAAGGAACAGTATTAGTAATTCACAATTTGGTTTTTGCACCGTTTTTAATGAAATGAACTGTGAATCACTAGTGTGCATTGTTTGCACGCAAAACTTTAGAACTTCTAAATCTATCATTTTTTGTCTAAACATGACTTGTTTGGCATATATTGGACTCCATATACTTATCACATCATTTATTCATTTTTGGACTCTACCGGATGTTTAAGCAGTAGTACAAAATACCCGGTAGAAAATCAATATTCACGAGATTTTTGTAAAAAGTTCCAGACTATACAAAATCACATTCTAAACACATATTTGGCATCTAAATCCTCAAATTAAATCTCTATAATAAAGATTTACCGGTGAGGGTCATTATAAACATCAGAGCTAGGAAAGAAATTATGAACAAAAGGAAATGATCCCGCCTAAAGTTAATTAAAGGAAACTCGGGAGGGAATAAATGATGCCATTATCTTGTGATCGTTCTGTAATAAAATAATGTCATCAAACAAATCAAATCGACGCACAAAAATCATAAAATTTTGATTATTATTTCTTTTGTCCATGTGTCACATGGATCGGAAAAGGTTACCAAAAAGTTATTGTGCTCTTTTTTATCTCATTCATCACAGTGGCTCATATGGTTATGTGCGTACATTCCAATGAATGTACGCTGAGAATTTTTTCAGTTTTTCTGCAGGTAATAGTAGAGAGAGGGTGAGAGAGAGGGAAAGAAATTAACATAAATAAAAGTTATTGAATCAAATCAAATTTGATGGTAATGAAATGGTAATAAGATGTGGTAAGATAATTTAGTGGAAAGCATAACTTTCTCTTATTTTTATACCATTTCCATTTTAACTGATAAATAAATTAAATATAATTCTCCATCAATAACAGACTTAAAAAAAATCAAGTGTAACAGTAAATGTAATAAAAATAAGGAAAAATTTCATAAATCCCTTTGTGGATTATTCTTTTATTACTTATTTATAACCCTATTTTTTTTTCTTATCAATTATTCCCTGTGATTTTGTTTTTCATCCAAGTTCAAATGGTTTTGAGATTTGCATGCTCCCTAGTTAGTACCTCTAAGGGGTCCAAAATGATTTGGACTTGAGTAGACTAAAAAAAAACATACAGCGTTGGCAAAAGTATCGTTCCACGAAATATATGACTCACGCTCTTTTAGGTTCTTTAAATTCCGTGGGTGGCGTAGCTACAGAGATCAATGCATCAATTATGTCTTTCCTAGAAATTGGTTAGCTACCTCTCATTTTGTTCTAGGATTCTTCCTATTCGTAGTTCATTTATGGCACGTGTTGCGACTCGGCAAATGCACCAATCATTAAGTAATAAAAGTGTACCGGAGTACGAGATCGTTCCCACGAGGATTGGGTTTCAAACACTAGTTCGCTAATCGCGGTTTAGTTGGACAATCAATATTTAGATGAAGAAAATTGAAATTAAAAAAACAATTAATAACATGTAAATTAAAATTCAGAATTAAAAAGAAATTGGAAAGATGATTGATTTAAAGATTTAAAACAAGCGTAGTTAGGGTTTCGACTTCCCCAAATCTCCTCTATATGCTATGAATTAAACTGTCAAGAATCTGCTCTTAATATAATGTCAATCAATTCTTTCTAAGTTAATTAGGGCTCAATTCTTTGTTACCCTAAATCTATGTGATCTTTAAAGAACTCTAGTTCCCCGATTATTTCCCAAGAAAACATGCATTAAGATCAAGAATTTAAAGATTGCACAATTACCCTATGTCTATCCCTAGATCACAAGGATTGTGACAAATTTACCAAGTCAGGGTTGATGTACCAACATCCCTATTGTCATACAATGCCCCTAAATCATTCTATAAGGAGCAAACTCATAGAAAGCATTAAAGACAGATAAATTTATTCAATTATAAAAAGAAAAGAATTCAGAGACATTTTAATTCAAAGCATACGATTCAGTTGAGTTCCATCTACCCCTAACTACATAAAAGTCTAGCCTAGCATACTTAATTGAAAAGCAATAAGAAAGAAAATAGTTCCCAAGTCTCCATTGGTGTGATGTTGACTTGGCTCCCCAGTGCTCCAACGCTCCGCAACATAATTCCTCCTTTGGGTCTCTTTGTATTTCCTGTGGTGTGTCTATGAATGAGTTCCTTGACCTTGAGCTCCCTATTTATAACCTTAGAAACCTCATCTTTTTTTAATTCCTCATCAAATCTCCACATGGATCTCTATCTATTCTCAATCAAATCATACTTGTTTCCTTTTTTTCCTCTAAGATCTTGAAGATTGGGCTTCAAATCTTTGTTATGATTCGTTTATCACTTCTTAGCACTAAATCTTGTGGATTTACCTTCAAAATGAGCAAGATATCAAAACATTAGCTCAATTTTCAAATCTTTATGATTTTATCATATAACACCTTGAATTTCATGCAATCTACCATATAATTCTTGTAGAATTTAGCATAAAAACATGGTAAACCAAGGGTTTATCAGCACGTCGCACAGTTAACACTATTAATAATTCAATTAACTTCTTCATTTTATCCTTTGTTATCTCTCTCTCACCTTCAATCCATCCAAATGGCATTGCATAAAATGCCAATTCAGTCATGAACATCATTCAACAACAATTACCTGACTAAACAAAGCATCATAAAGAGCCATGAGGCTGTTTTGTCCAACAGCAGCACAAGCCTTACTATCAAGTTCAACTTATGGCTTCTGAAGGTAAGCAAAACCACAACAGTCCCATGAGAGTACCCAAATAATTTATTATTTCAACTAGCTTCAAAAAATAGAATTAAAAAAGATTATTATACATACCTTTCAAACAACATTATAAAGGTTATGTATACATACCTAGAGCAAATAAACAAAGGTGTTTCCTAACCTAACCTGCTGTTAACTAATTTCCTGTATCTGAGCCTTTGGCGACCAAGGCCAACAACACCAGATGACACCAAAATAATCTCATAGCCCAAAGAGTTTAGCTCTATAATCTGGCATTTTGTTTTCAAAAGGAACACACATGCCAAAGGGTGGATGAATTGAAGGTGAGAGAGAGATAACAATGGAAAAAATGGACAAGTTAGCTCAATTATTAATGGGTTTTATTAATCTCATGTTAAAGGAGATAAGTTATCTCATATCATAGAGATAAATTTGTGGGCTCCACCAACTGAAAAAAAAAAATATGACACAGTTATCGAAGAGTGTGCAGGAGAGAAAATTATCACATGTTTTTTCCATTATTAATAGTGTTAAAGGGAGACTTCAATAAAAAAAAACATAAAGTATAAATGATAAAAAAATAAACCACGGGATTTATGAACTTTTCCCTTAAAATAACAAGCATTGTGCAATGTGATTTTGACTGGGCTTGTACTTCGATTGGGCTTGGGCTGAATTTCAAAGGCAAAAGACCCGTAAGTTCCCTGCATGAATTGCATCCGCAGAGATTCCCAGAGGAGAAAATATCTCCACTTAGTAAAGTACAAATATTAACCAGAAAAAAAGTACAAAATTTTGGTCAAAGCTTGAGACAGAAAGAAGGGCTTTTGTTGTCAAAGGCTGTCAATTCAATTACGCACTTACATTATCACGGCAATTCTAGAGCAATAAGAAGAAACAAAACACGGGCTACACTGATTAACATGCACCACCTTACCTTGCTTAATCGCTGGTATCAAATGCATGTTAAATTAGTTTGTTTTTTTGTTAAAAAAGGAGTTTGTGATTAGAATCTTTTTAGAGACAACTTTTGTCTCTAAAATTATTGTTTACTTGATAATTAATATAATTAATAAATGGTTCGTTTTTTCTGCAGTTACTGCAGATAAGTTATCTGCAGTAAGTCCAATACGACATCGTTTTGGGACGGAAATCATAGTGTTTTTGTAATTTTAATTTATTTCAGGATTATAATAGTCTTTATATTTATAATTTTTTAAGATTTCAATACCAAAACGACTTCGTTTTGGGAATAAATGCAGATAACTTATCTGCATTAACTCAAGAAATATTTTTTCCATTAATAAAATCTAAACACTCACCTAAAATAACATTAAAATACCCAATGGATAGCCGGCGGGGGATGTTTAGAAGTGGATTTTAAATCTCAAAGTTGAAAGTTCTATCCTTGGAGAAACACTCCTCATTTTTTATCTCCTGATATAACAATAAAATAAATTAAGTATGTTTGGCTTACATTTTATAAAAGGGAAAGTTATATTTACAAACTTTTTGATTATAAATTCTTACAAGCTACATTAAATATGACATGTCATACTTCAATTAAGAGTGTATGACCGGTCATACTTAGTATAATTTGTAAAAAAAAAGTTTGTAAATGAATTTTCTTTTTTTATAAATAAGGATTTTGCATAAACTGGTTTATGTCGAGAAATAAGTTTGAAATGATCAGTGACTTATAGTTTAATGATTCTTCAAAAAATATATACTCGAATGTTATATCAGAAAAACTACCAAATGTTCGATGACAAAAATGTTAACATCACTCAGAAGACCTCAAACGAGATTTTTCTTAAGTTCAAACAAGGCACGAGTCTCTTGTCAAATGATAATGTGGATCCATTCCTTGTCTTTCTCATCAAAGACCTTTTATCTGTGTTGTGTGGATGTAATATATATATATACACACACACACACACACATATATATATATATATATATATATATATATATATATATATATATATTACATCCACACAAGTGCCATCCTATTGGTAACAAGGTCAACACAGCCGGCCTTCCACTTCATTTATCTTTCTCTTGTCCTCATTTTCTTTTCTATCTTGTTCTAGCTAGCTGCAATTATTCTATACCCATGTTGATTGATTCCACCAAAGTAGAAAAAGAAGGGTTAGAATTTTGAACATTCAGCCATGGATGAAGCCAAGAGAATGGAAGAAGGGCTCAACACACCCCAGAATGATTACCATAATGATGACATGAAGCAGGAAACCAAAAAAACCAATGGTGATGCTGATTCTATTGAGCATGACAGAGACACAAGGACTATGCCGGAGGGTGAGTCCATGAATCAAACAATGGAGCAAGAACAATCATTGGTGAAGCAGAAGACAAAAAGGGTTGCTACCCTTGATGCATTTAGGGGCCTCACCATTGTGGTTAGTGTACTCCAAAGATGTTTTTGCAAAGTTTTCTATACATAGTTCTTAAATAAGCTATAGTTTGAAGAGTAAAGAAGAATAAAAATTACTTTGTTTATATAAAATTATTGTCTATAACTCTTTTAAGTATATTTATATGTGCAGCTAATGGTACTGGTAGATGATGCTGGTGGAGCTTATTCACGCATTGATCACTCCCCGTGGAATGGATGTACATTGGCTGATTTTGTTATGCCTTTCTTTCTTTTCATTGTTGGGGTTGCTATAGCCCTTGCACTAAAGGTACTATGCACTAGTACTTAAAAAGAGTTATATTCTCTGTTCTTTGTTCTGTTTCCTTCTGACCAGATATTTGTCTTGACCTTAGAGGTTTGTTTTTGAATTTTTCTCTGCAGTTAAAATACTATTGTAAAATGTTATTTATAGCTGGCTTCTTTCTATTACAACAAACTGTTTTAATTTCATTAATTTGTACACTATTTAATTATCAAGATTTGGACCTATTACTCTCTTAGTAAACTGTTTCTCTCACTTTGTTACATCCTTTGTCTTAAATGTACATGCCAAGAACTGACAATGAATTCATGGATGTATGACTATATCTGAATTATTTATTCAAACTATCTTTCTGTTGTTTATCAAATCAGCATATAATGTAAGTATTAATTCATTGATTATCTTTGTTTGCAACTTATAACAACGCAGAGAATCCCCAAGGTTAAAGTTGCTGTAAAGAAGATAATCCTAAGGACATTGAAGCTTCTCTTCTGGGGTATACTTTTGCAAGGTAAACAAAATTCCTCTAGCTTACTGTTGTCACATCCCTATTGTAGAGAATCAAATTCAGAACTTGGCAACAGGGATTATAAGCTTCTACATATACTAGACCATTGCCAATAAATGAAACAATGAATTTGACTTTATAACAAACCGCAGGTGGATACTCTCATGCCCCAGATGATCTCTCATATGGAGTTGACATGAAATTTATCCGTTGGTGTGGCATTCTGCAGGTTTGGATAGAATTAAATTAATATAAGTGGGCCTTTAGTTATCGTCGGAGAAATATAATATAAAATTATTAATATGAGCTTTGATCTACAAATTCAATTTGCACAGCCTCCTTATGTTAATAAATAATTGAATAGTAGTATGCGGAGAAACCATGATTTTGTATATTGTGTATATGTGCAGAGAATAGCCCTTGTGTACTGTGTTGTGGCACTAATAGAGACTTTTACCACTAAGCTTAGACCCACTACCTTGCGCCCCGGATACCTATCCATTTTTACTGCTTATCGATGGCAATGGTGAGGAAATTATTACATTTCATTTTCAAAATTCAAATGAAATTGAATAATATCATAATAGATATTGTGAATTTGCTTTGTTTTGATTAATGGCACATACACATATATATGTGTGTGTGTTACATAGGTTAGGGGGCTTTGTGGCATTTGTCATTTACATGGTCACAACGTTCACCCTCTACGTTCCAGATTGGAGTTTCGTGGATCATAACAGCGACCAACCAAAGAGATACACAGTACGTAGTGTCTCTCTGTATGTGCCTCTCAAATTGTTACTTGGAGACTGAGGTTTTGTTCTTTTTTTGTTCTTACTAGATCATATGTGGGATGCGAGGACACCTAGGTCCTGCATGTAACGCTGTTGGGTATGTGGATAGACAAGTTTGGGGGGTTAACCATCTTTATTCTCAGCCTGTTTGGACACGTTTGAAGGTGAGTTTATATACTTTATAGTCTTGACTAGTTAGTAAGGTGTTACACATTTTGAGTCATAACATTTGCTCCTTACTTTGTTCAATTATTTCTTCCAATCCTTTTATTTTAAACTATTTTTCTGTTGTTAATCTAAATAAATTGACTTTGATGTTGTCCTTTTCCTTTTTTCACCAAAACGCTTTACAGGCATGCACTTTCAGTTCTCCAAGTGAAGGTCATCTTCGTAATGATGCTCCAAGTTGGTGTCACGCTCCCTTTGAACCTGAGGGCTTGTTGAGGTCTTTTTCTTTTAAAAATATTATATATTAGTCATTTGATCTCAATTTATTAAAAGAAAAAGTTTTAATTGTCTTTTTGTTTCTTTTTAACTAGTTCCATATCAGCTATCCTCTCTGGCACCATTGGCATCCACTATGGCCATGTCTTGATTCACTTCAAGGTTACAAACTTTACCCTATGTACACATTAAAAATCTACTTTATAGATGCAAGTTAGTGAAGGCGTGAAACATTTTAACAGGGTCATTCTGAGAGGCTCAAGCAATGGCTCTCAATGGGATTTGTGTTATTCATTTTAGCCATCATCCTTCATTTTACTAATGGTAAGCTAGTGTGACATGTCCCATGCATCTCTTTTATAGTTCCAACCAATCATTAAGAGCAATATAAAATGTTACAATATTTCCATGGTACAATGCAGCTATCCCACTTAACAAGCAACTCTATAGCTTCAGCTATGTTTGTTTCACAACTGGGGCAGCTGGAATAGTCTTTTCTGTGTTTTATATACTGGTAAGTGAAATATAAAGTATTCAAGTTTCTTTGTTTTTCTTCCACCTTATGATTCTTCTGTAACATTTCTTTTAATCAAACAGATAGATGTTTGGGGGCTTCGTACTCCATTCTTGTTCTTGGAATGGATAGGAATGAATGCAATGCTAGTGTTTGTGATGGCAGCCCAGGGCATCTTCGCAGCATTTGTAAATGGATGGTATTATAAAAATCCAGATAACTCACTAGTAAGAAGCTTTCTCTTTGATTTATATCGTATATGGTGTATAATTTAATCATTATGTTTTTCCATAATATTATATAATTTTTTTTTGGGTTCTTCGTTTCTGCTATCGCTGCAGATGAGAAAAGTTGCAGTAAACTTTTAACACTAGGATACCGAGCCGTATTCTGGAATAAAAAAAAAAACACATCAGGATACGTAAGTGTTGCTGCACATTTTCCCATCTGCAGCGACACGAGAGCTATTAAAGCCATTTTCTTTTTCACCCTTTTGATTTCAAGTAGCTAGGACTAAGGGGCTAACCATTTTTTATGACATATGAAAACTATCAAACAGGTACATTGGATAGAGAAGCATGTGTTCATCAATGTTTGGCACTCAGAGAGGTTGGGAACTCTGTTATATGTCATCTTCGCAGAAATCACTTTCTGGGGAGTGGTTGCTGGCATCTTGCACAAATTAGGAATATATTGGAAACTGTAAGCTAATTGAGAATCAACCATGTTAATTAATATTTAATAGAATACCTGCAATTATGTAATATCTCGATTCTTCTTTGCCTTTTTGTTCATTGTGTTGTTGTAGTTTGTTACTCCATATCCAAATTTTCAAAGAGAGAATCCACAAAGATCCATATGATGGTCCAAAAGCAAAGAAAACAAAAGAACACGTGTAACCCTACTTTCTTTTTTTTAGCATAATTTATCTAGCATGATTCAGAAGTTCTTGTCTTGCTAAACAAACAGAAATATAAAGGGATAAAGACAAATCCTAATTTGACAAACCAAATTTAAAAAAAAAAATGGCTAATTGGTAATTTCCTTTCTCGATATAAATGAACCATTAGTCTAAGCAAAATGTGAACGCAGTGCACAAAAATATCTTAGACAACAGTGTGATATTTGTACTGTTGTAACAGTCCTGGAATAAATTTTCAGTACTCCTATACTATAACCACTCAGAACTACACTCATTAAAATTAAAACACATCTTAACTACATCTATTCCATTCACTTTTTCTAATTTTAATGCCAAATGAGATTTCTTATTTTTAATTTTAGCAAAGGAATATATGGGTTTATTGTTTCTCGTGTGAACGCAACACATACACTTTTATGCATATATAAGAAATAAATTTATCTCATATATCAGAAATATATACTACAAATCTACAATAGTATATACTGAAAATTTATTCCCTCACGATGCTGACAAATGGGCATGAGAACAAAGACTTGGAAAGAAAAAAAAAAATAATCTTAAAATACCAGTTTCTGATGGAAATAGGAAGAACCTTTGACTGCAGAGCAGCAAAGAGGGTATTTCTTCATTTTAACATTTTAAGAATAAAAATCCAAATTTATGATATAATTTTCTACCCTTAAAAGATCCAAAAGATCAGACAAACAGTAGAACTTGTTTTGGCGTTTTTTAATTTGCAATCTCAAGGGAATCCCCATAATTTCATTATCTCCCATAGCAATCAATGATCAAGCAATGTTAGTGGCTACCTAGAATATGTCCAAAGAGTCTGTAAAGAAACACCTCAATACTAGTATTCAATACTTATCTTTGGAAGTCTTTAGTTTCATTAACAAGAAGATCGATGTGATAGAATTTATGACATGAAAGTAGAATATCCCGTTGTGCAAGCTTTTCTTGCAAATAACAAAAAGGGTATCCTAGGAAATATCAGTGTTGTTAATCCCGACTCTGTCATCGATCCGGTCGGAATACTGGGTTACTGGTCATACTGGTGGGTTATTAGCCGGACCGGTTGACCTAAATATATATAGATATATAAAAATATATATAAATATGAACATCTAAATTCAATTATATTTTCTATATTTAAAATGAATTAAACAAGGTTCACTCTAAAAAACATGAAGCATAAATAAATATAAATGCATGTTATTACCGGAAAAAAAATTAATTTAATGTTTTTTAATAAAATAATTATGCATTTATTACAGTTTTGAGAATAATTACGGATCTATTGCACAATGTGACGCCCCTTTTGGGCGTCACATGTGACGCCTCATTGAGGCGTCTCACCCTAAGGGGAGACGCCTAAATGGGGCGTCACATATCAGGTGTTGACACGTGTCATATTTTTTTTCCAAAAAAAAAAAATTAATTTAATCATAAAACTTCTGAAGGCCATAACTTTTGACTCGGGTATCCAAATCAGGTAATTCTTTTTTTGATTCCACATAACTTTTCGAGATCTACACAATGACATCTCATTTGATATATTTTATTTCTCACAAACATAATTTAAATTTAAATCAGGTAATCTTTTTCCCTTAGATATTTAGAATATTTATTTAATTATTTCCTTTATTAATACAGATTTTTCAAATTGATTTTTGAGTTTAAATCACAAATCAAATCTTTATTTTATTTTTCTTATTAATAATAATTGTTACTTTTAATTTAAATCACAAACCAATTTTTTTATAATAAAAATAAAAAATTTATTTTTTTAATTTAAATCACACATCAAATTTTGATTTATTTTTTATATTAAATCACAAACGCAGAACTCAGAGGCCTCTGTGTTTAAAAATGTGACACGTGTCAACACATGACACGTCACCAATCACGTCTAAATTGGGTTTCAATCAAGAGGCAATTACGCCTAATTTAGGTAATTTCATTTTTGAAAAACATTCAAAAGTCATCATTAATTTCGGACCACGAATAATAACCCAGAAGCTTATAGCATCAATCATTAATTTCAAAAATAATATCCTTCTTCCTTAGAGGTTGAGAATATTTATTTAATTATTTCCTTTATTTCTACAGATTTTTCAAATTGATTTTTTAGTTTAAATCACAAATCAAATTTTTATTTTGTTTTCCTTATTAATAATAATTTTTTTTATTTTTAATTTAAATCACAAACCAAATTTTTGTTATAATAAAAAAAATTATTAAAAAAATTTAAATCACAAATCAAAATTTTATTTATTTTTTTATATTAAATCACAAACCCTGAACTCAGAGGCTTCTGCGTTTAACCGCTCTTATAATATCATTCTTGCAAATTAAAATTGTGTTTGTGATAAATAAAATATGTCAAATGAGATGTCATTGCGTAGATCTCGAAAAGATATGTGGAATCAAAAAAAGAATTACCTGATTTGGATACCCGAGTCAAAAGTTATGGCCTTCAGAAGTTTTATGATTAAATTAATTTTTTTTTTGGAAAAAAAAAATGACACGTGTCAACACCCGATGAGTGACGCCCCATTGAGGTGTCTCCCCTTAGGGTGAGACGCCTCAATGGGGCGTCACATTATGCAATAGATCCGTAATTATTCCCAAATCTGTAACAAATGCGTAATTATTTTATTAAAAAACTTTAAATTAATTTGTTTGCCTGTTATTACCATGTCAATTTAAATTGCTCATAAATATACCTCTTAATGACATTGAACTCATATTTTTCAAATTCAACTACTTTAAAATGACATATGTCATATTCTCTAATTTATTATTTCACAAATTTCTTCAGTATTGGAAACTAAGAGGTCATTATATAAAGAATACTAGTAAATAAAATTACAAAAAAAATTAAAATGAGTTACATTTTTTTAATAAAATGAAACAGTTTTATTTTTTTTTAAATGCATGACCCGACCGGTCATCAGGTCATCAGATTTGGCCAATTTTGTCCGAATTTTGATCGGATCAACGTATAACCGGTTCAATACTTGACCTGAATCGATTTAATAATCAATTCAACGAATTCCGAATTACCTAGTCGGAACGAGCTGGGTTTTACAAGAGTGGAAAATATCCACCGGCAAACAATTATTAAGATCCGGCGAACATGCAATACAAACTAGTGAATTATCAACATATTTAAAGCTTCTAGATGTGACATGATATGTCCGTACAGGGGACAACTTACGAAGTCTAAGTTCAACCACCTTAAAATAAAATATCGCAATCGAAGCAACTTGCTCTCTATAGTAGTATATTAGGAAAACAAGGACCATAAGGAGCAATCAGATACTGAAGCACACTAACTTGGCCATGATCTGAGAGTGGATGATGAACACAATAGAGTTAAAAAAGAAGCACATTGGAAGCTTGAATTTACTTCTTGATCTTAATCCGTTATATATTAAGTTTATGGACTTTTCTACCTATATAATTATCATTTTATCCTTTCATTTCTTGTGTAAAACTACTTACACTCGTTTGAATTGCTTCGATGCTCTTTATTTTCAAACAAAAGGGCATTAAGAAAAATTAAAAAAGGAAATATAGGGAACCAAAACTGTTGAAGGGTGTTAGGGCGAACAATTTCACGCATAATCTCAAAATAGAGAAGCGAGAAGGACAAAAAAAAAAAAAAAAACAAAAACATAAATTTATTCTGATTCACCCGATGTAAATTACATCTTATAATTTTTTATTATTTTTATTATATTCTACTCACCGCATTAAAAACCACTTTATTTACGAAGAGAATATAAATAAACTTAAATATCATAAGCAACAGAAGTGGTTCATGAATCCAAACTCTAAACGGGACCCGTTGGATCTCTATAGTCTCGCCAACAAGACAATGTGAAATATGAAAAGGTTGAGAGGTTTATTTTTGCTACCAGAACAGAAAAGAACTGAAAATATTTATCACTTTGCAATATTTCATTTCATTTTTCATTTATAAAATTTTCATCTACTTGTTACTGCCTTCTCATCAATATGCTTTTTTTTTTTTGGTTTCCATTTACATACAATTAATTAGGATTACAAAAGCTCTAAGAAAATATAATGTGGCAAAGATTATCATTTGCACACTACATATTTCACAATTACATCTAATATCAGACCAAGTTATCTGTACATAGAGGTTCACCCAAAATTTACAATGTAATGACAGAAACCACAGATTACTCCCAACCCATCAGCATTTTCCAAACTCCATCCTCAATCTTGTTCCTTGGAACAGACAACCCCTCCCCTTCATCAAGCAAGATTCTATAAACCTCGCACTCGTGGTCTGCAATAGTGTGTCTCCCAATTTCAGCCTGTTGAAACAATTAACCAGAACATTAACACACTGTCTGTTGAAGAACAAGATAGAAAACAAATTATGAATAACATGTAAAAACTCAAATATATCAAGTTGCCAGAACAAAAAGCACAAGGTTTGTAAAATCTAGTAAAACTGCCTTCTGGTAACCCCTTGTTTTGTTCTTTCTATCCTATTGTTTTTTTGTTAGCAACTGAGCATAGTTCAAGAAAGTGGGAAGTTGGAACATTGTGGAAATTCAAATTGAGCCAGTCACCTAATAGTAGGAAGCATAAAGAAGATGAGTAATTACCGAAAAAATGCAAGTGCCAAGCATTTTGAGAGCAAGAGTAATATCATAAAAAACAAGAGGCCTTCCCTTGCCAGACAACTCCACAGGGTTTGCAACCAGAAGCTCAGTATCAGGGCCCCTACTCACAATAGCTACTCTGAGTGGACGAAGTAGTTCCATTCTAAGGCGTGATGACAAAGAATTCTGCTTGTTGGGATCAACTATCTTTTTGCCATCTGCTTGCATGATGAACAAGTCAATCTCACATTTTCCTCTAGGTTTTGTAGAGAAACGTCCATAAGAAATCTGGTTAAAATGACAAATTAGGTTGTACCTTTAGGATACTAAAGATGACTAAGTAAAAAGTAAATATATGCCGGTGTTCAATCAGCTTAGAATAACAAAGACAATTAGCCTGGGTGAGGACGAGCCTCGGAGCAACGATAAAGTTGCTCCTTGTAACCAGAAGATCACGGGTTCGAATCCGGGAAAAATACATAAGTAAAGTTGTGTACAATCAACCCTCATCTCTACTCTCACAAGTCGGGGAGTCTTATACACTAGGGTTTGCCCCTTTAGTATTCACATACAAAAAACTTCACATTTAAGATGAAATAAAGTTTTTGTTCATGACACTATCCAATTCATAGCAGCATAAAATGAACATTGAGAAATATTTTAGTATCCAGATTTCAAACTACTATTACCTGAATGTTGTAGTCCTTCAGAGTCCTCATGATGTCATAAAGAAGACCTTTGTGGTCTTGGCACATAATTTGGACAAGCGTGTGAGCAGGACTAAGCAAGTTGTCCATAGTGACAGAAACATAATCTGATCTGAGAGTTCCACTTCGAACCAAATCAGGCAATTCCAAATCGAAGACATCTTCTGTGATTGCAGTTGGAAGGAATGAAGATGCTTGGGAACAATTGGTAATTTCCGTGCCAACTAATTCAATGTCAATAGTAATGAAGGTATCCTCCAAAATATCTGTTAACTGTTCAATCGTATCATCCTTTCTCTTCTTTGTATGTAGAAGTTCCCTAATTTAGATGAAAGATTAAGGAGTAAATAACATTCAAGTTGCATATTTTCATGAAACAAAAAATTAATATGCATTCCAACTCATTCACAGTCTTAGTAAATAGATAAAGAAGTTACAATAGAAATGAACAAGCAATTAGAAGGTAGCAGATAGAAAATGTAAAACCTTGTATCTGTGATGAAAAACAGATCCATCACTTTGCCATCAGGTGTGGTAGATACCTTCACTTTCTTTATAGTAAGCTCTAGCTCACAAAGAACCTTTGTAACATCTGCCATCATTATAAAGACATTCAGTTATTTTATTGTCTTGATTCTTGACCTTATTTTGAAGCATTAAATATATCAGACTCTATCCATTTCTAAACGAATTGAAATCAAGAAGGATGTTTTGAACCAACCAATAGTGTCCAAATTCTATCAACAAAGAGAAAGATAACACACATGTAGAAAGATAATTCAAGACTTGGATACCCAAGTACAGCTTCCAAAATTACCATGTAATAGCCCTTTCCGATCGTGACAGCAAAACTTCAAAAGGAAGACATCAGAAGGCTTCGGTGGCTGCAAATCAGAACAGTAATAAGAGATTCCAGAAGCTGAGGAACAAGAAGGGCATGCCGCAACTAGCCTCTTCTTCAACAAACTCCACCTTGTCTTCTGTTTCCCAACCACCCAGAAAACTATATAGCACCATTTCCCATCGGTTGATACGTCTTCATTGCATGAAATAAAAAATAAAAAATAAAAATGAATTAGTCTGAGTTTCAAATTTATGAAATTTACTTCAAAGGGTAAAACACAGAAACTAAAACAAACCCATCTGTCAAATTCAGTTAACTCACATACCCATCTCTCAAATTCAAAGAAAAAAAAAATGAATACATAAGATAAAGATTTGATTTTTAAGTGGATTCCATTCTCAACACTTTTAAGCGAGTTTATTTAGCATGTGCAAACTTGCTAAGCAATTAATATATGAATTATGATTCATGGCTATTTTGGGTTACCACTTACCTCCTCTAACAATGTTCAGACCAAAGAAGAGTATGATACGACACAAATCACAGCCCAAACCAGTTTTGTCAGGGCAATTCACAGTAATCACAGTTGGGTCGCCTTCTGTCTCTGGCTGCCTTATAATCACTACATCGTCGTACAGTATACCCATAATCTTCTTGTTATTGTTGTCCTTCTTCTTCTTCTTGTTTTTTATATGCTTCTAATTCAAGGCTACCCAATATTTGAGCAGGATTAGCTATGGTCGTTGGTTGTGTGATACGTTTTCACAGTGCAGAGAGAGAGAGAGAGAGAGAGAAGCAGGGAAGGGAACATCAAAGAGGTTTCGGTTTCTCTTACTATGGCTTCTGCTTCACTGCTTGGTGTTGTTGAATCCTTGTCGAGAAGTTGAAGCCAACGATATAGCCAAAAAACGAGAGCGAGAGGATTCTGAGTGGTGGTGACATTGGGAGTAGTAATTGTGAGTTAACTGATTTATGGGAAGAGGCAAAGTTTTAAGATAACAAGACACGGCTATTTGACCATTATGCCTTTTTTTTCATAAGTATTATTTGTGTGTCCTCCCTAAAATTATACATTAATAATTATTTTGTTTGATCAATATATTTGAGTGTATCAAGTCTCGTGAACATATACCGAGTATATGTACTCAAGTATAGTATTTGTTGTTCCTAAGCATGTACTTGAATATATGGGACATGTACTCGAGTACATGTTCAAAAGAATTTCTACAAAATTTTTCCAATGCGTTGTTATTGAAAAATTATGTAAAATAAAAAAAAATACACCTTATTCGAATATCCGAGTCAAAAGTTATTGGCTTATGAAGTTTTACTATAAAATTTTCAAAATTTTATAATGCCAAGTTTTGTGATACCCACAAAGCTCCTCTTCATGTTACTCATATTATTGACATTATAAGATTTTGGACATTTTCTCATAATATTGACGTGAAAATCTTATAATAAAACTTCATAATGTCAGAATTTTTGACTCAGGTTTCCGAATCAAATATTTTTTTTATTTCACATAATTTTTCAAGAGCTACGCATTGAAAAAAATTTGTAAATTTTTTTTTGAACATATACTCGAGTACATGCGCATATACTATATACTCGAGTACATGCCTAAGAACAGCAAATACTCGAGTATATGGGTTATATACTCGAGTACAATGACGGACCTATTTGGGTGCCATTGTCTGCACTTGCAGACATAAAAAAATTGGGAAATTTTTTTTCACATAGAATGTGTGATTCAGGCTAAGTAAAAAAATAAAAATTGAAAAATTGAAAGGAAAAAGATAAAGAGTGGAGGAGAATCACAAAGAATTTTTCACGATCTTTTGTGAAACAAAAGTGGTCAACTTTGGATCAAAGAGATATGTGGGTTTTGATCTATTAACCCCTACAATTGTACTATATTTTACAAATGTCTTTTTGTAGTGTTATTTATTTTTTAATTATCATTATCGATTATTTTCTTAAAACTTTAGTTGATTCACCAAAGCTTTTACTTTTGAAGTGGAAGCAAAATTGGATCATGATCTTTTAAAATAAAAAATAAAAAAATCGGGGGCAGCGCCCCCGAACCCCCGCCCTAAGTGTGCAGACATAAAAATATTTTTCTGGGTCCGTCACTGCTCAAGTATATATTCATGAGACTTGATATACTCGAGTATGTTGGTCGGTCAAGGGTTAAATAGGAACAGATTAATGTATAATTTTAGGGCAGGGACAAAGTGATACTTTTAAATAAAAAAAAAGAGCAAAATAATCAAATAGCCAATAGGGATACACCAAAACAATGCTTAAGTTCAGAGGTCTTTCGCATGAAATAAAAATTTGATATCAACGGTTCGACAATTTTGTTACTTCAAGCAATATATCGAAAAAAAAATTAAAATATTGTAATTTAAATAAATAATTATGAAATTATATCAATTTGAGATCTATCTATGAATGTGTAGCAATCACTCATACTTAGAATTAGGCGCAATTGGTCGCGCCTAAAATTTGCCACAATAACAAATTTGGGTGCGACTCACATGAGAATAACACATGACATAAAATTTTCAATATGATTAATCGCACCCAAATCCAAACGCAATAGGGGTGCAGTCGAGCCAAAATTTGGGTATGACTCACTTGAAGATGATACGTAGCACAACTTTAGAAAGCTATAATTTTTGGCTCAGATGTTCGAATCAGTTATTTATTTATTTTTTGGATTTCATGTAACTTTTCAAGATTTACGTGCTGAAAAATTCACGCAACTTATTAAAGAAATTACACACATTGTCTCCCTGATCCACAAATCCTACATATAATGCAGAGATTCTAACAATGTACAAATTTTTGGGATACAGATACCAACTTTCTGACTAGTTGAATAAGTTTTACATAATGAGTCACAATTATTTGTTATTGTTGGATAGTGAAAGAATAAGAGCAGAATTAAATAACATCATTCATAGAGATAAAATGTGTCAAAAGAGGCATAAGAAAGCATTTTTTTAGAGAAAAAAATTATGTCAACGCGTAGATCTCGAAAAGTTATGTGAAATGAAAAAAAATATGATTTGGGTACTTGAGTCAAAAATTATGGCATTTCAAAAGTTTATAGTAAAATTCTATAATTTTGTGCCACGTGTTATCACAATGTGAGTCGCGCCCAAATTTGAGCGCATCTCATTCTTGCCTGGATTTACACATTCATAAATAGGTTTCAAATTACTACAATTTCGTAATTATTTATTTCAAGTATAATATTTATTTTTTTTCGCAATATATCAAAAGACAATAAAGTTTTTTTTGAGACATATATGTAAATGATCATATCTTATATCATTGATTGAAAAAACATATTAGAAATGAAAAATGGAAATTAGACTCTCTTCTTCTTCTTTTTTGGGGATTTCTCTCCTGATAATTTTATAGGTTTTCCATGGACTAATCCGGAGTTCGGGGCGAGTCCAGATTAAGGCTTTATATCTTTCTAAAGATGATACTGGGAAGCATTGAACACATGCTTTTATCCCTATTTGTTTAGCTCTCATGCGCCAACTGATCTATCATCATTTGATAAATTAGACATTTTTTTATCAGTACATTACTTTTTGAGTTTTTGGTTCAGAAATGTATTTAAACATGAGGCATGATTTTGTTACTCTGAGTAAGATTAACAAGTCTTACTATCTATATCAACCATTTATTTCTGTTCATTTAACAAAAATAATTTAAATTATAATTAATTAATGGATGTAATTTAATAATTATAATCATTTGACAAATAAAAATCAACGATTGAGATTGGAAATAAGATTTCTTAATTTTATATTAGAATCAAAAGATTTCTTTCTTCAAGTACAATAGAATAATTACATCAATGTGTATCGAAACTTAGAGCATAGGAGCATCAATAAAATATACAATGGAGACGAAAAGGAAATTTTTGTAATATACAATTGGAACTCTATCTATTGTTCTCTATTAAAAATTTATTTATTTATAATTGATATATATTTTTTTATGCCTATTTTATTTATTTCTATGTATCGTTAAATTATAATTTCAACTTATCTTCATTTTTTTTTCTCCTATTGATGTTGGTTAATATTATGATCTAATGGTATCAATAGAAATAAGTAAAATAAATATGGAAAAAAAATGTAGCTATCATAATATCTCATTCCTTCCTAATAATAGTGGATCCAAAATTTTGTTTTTAAAAGAAGAATTGAAGCAAATATGCTTCCTCCAAGATTCTAAACTCATTTAAGAAGTAGGAAGGAACCATCTCGTATCTCACATCTCGTCTCGTATCCAAGAGCATTTATGTCCAGTATCTACTATCGTATACCTACCCATTACTCGGATCAAATCAAATCGAGTCAAAGGAACACAAAACTGCAAAGAGAAAAATAATAATAATAAATAAACGGAAGATCACAGCGAGCATCATGTGTCTTTTTCAATAAAGATGGTCCCCTTAAAATGGGCATCACAAAATCTTAACTGGGGGTTCAAGAAAGGTTCATTTCTATGGGTACCTACCAATAAGGAAAATTGGTAAAGCATTACTTTTATATTCACTAAGGATCCTATTTTCCTATACATGTGCGTTGCCTCACCTAAACTTACAGCTTTTTCTGGCTTCTTTTTTTGTCTTTTTTTATTTTTATTTTCTTACGTAAGAACATGGAAGAAAAACAAAATCATCAATATTTATTTGTTTTGAAATTTTCTCACTCACACGCTTTTGCATGCTCGGTTACTTATTGTTTTTCTCTTTCGTTTTCTTGCTTTCATTTGTATCGTTCACTTGTCTCTTCCATATCCAACGGTTGAGAAATCAGAGCTCAATCATACCTAGGGTTGAGCCTAATGTTATGTGAATTCAAAGTCCTAAGGAAAAATTTCTCGCCAATTTTTTTCTCCTTAAAGATAATTGATGGGACGTAAATTCGTTCTTATCTAAGCTCATTTTGATAGCAAAATACCATACGTTCCCTCATCTGATGAGCAACTTCACCATGAAAATCACTTGTTTTACACATTTGTGACAAAAACATAGTGGGGGAACGGATGGTAACGTATTTCTTTAAAATATATTAAAAGGGAAACAGACTGAGACGCATTTAATGCACCTGCTCCATTCATTTAATGCTTCTGTACACTTTGCAGGTAACGTAGAGTTAAAGACTTCTATAAAGCAAGGTGGTGCACCAACTGAGCAGCTGGAAACGTGAAGAGCAGAGAATCAAGAGTTCTCATTGGCTGAAAACAGAAGCAAAACATGGGAAGGTCTGCAAACAACGGCTAATCATCACCAAATCTTGTTCCATTCAGCAATTCACGCAAGCTTCACACTCTGCTGCCACAGTCCCGTCCCCTCATTCAAGCAACTAGCTCCAAAGGAATTACAATCTTGCCACTCCTCTTCCAGCTATAAATAGGACCACCCTCACACAAAAACATCATCGAATCTTGGAGGGTTTGCAGTCCGAAAGGAAGAGATCACTTAGTAGTAGTTAGTAACTTAGTTTAATTTTAAGTTTTAACTGTTTAATTTTAAGTTTTAACTGTAGTTAAGTAACAACCCCTCTTCTCTTCTCTGTAAACAACCATCAAGACTCCTCACAAGCAAATACCCATCTTTCTCCATTTTCTGTTTCTTTTTGTAAACAGTCTTTTAAATTAATATAAGTGTTTTTCTCTTTGTTCCAATCGTTATCTCTTGATTGAATCTCGGGTCTATGTGATCTCAGTTGAGAATAATTATGTTTAAACTATCAGCCATGAGCTGAACTATCTGTGGAACGGGTAAACTGTGAAACTCTTAAAGAACTATTTTCAAAACTCTTGACCGAAGCTTTTTGTATTTCTTTGGCTAAGTAAGCTATATTCATTGTGCGCCAATGGAAATTGGGTACATACTGAGAAAGGATCTTCCATAAGGAAGGGATTTCAGACAGCTTAGCCATTGGGGGAAGATAGATGTCATGGCAAAAACGCTACTGGTCACCTTAGGAATAAGGGGCCAACTCGTTCATTTTAAGGTTCTGAACTAAGTACCTGTTGGAGTCAAGGGAGCCATAGGAATATGGAAACTTGTGAGCCATCTAGACCATGAGCTGAGGAATCAGAGTTGACAGGCAAAGAAACTGGGACAAAGCCAAAAAGTGCTAAGTCTTGAGCAGAGAAAACAACCCTTTTCAGAGTGAAGCAGTAAATATGTTCCTTCTGTTAAACTGTTTTAACCACCACCCTGTTGTCTCTTGATTATAGTTATTTCTGTTTTAGTAGTTTTTATTTTATTTAGTACTTATAAAAACTCCAATGATTATTATCTCACATTCTTCCAAACAGGAATAATCACATACATAACGCAACGAGCAACTGTTTGCCATCAGATTGAACCTACTGTTCCTGAGGAACGTTATCAAGACAGTAGGGAACGTTTGACCAGACAGTTCATTTACTAACTTTTCTTCTCATTTTCACTCTTTATAAACAGTGATAAAACAATAATTAGCACTTTGTCCTCGTAGGAACGATAATTTGGGCATTAATACTCCCTTTATTACTTGATGCGTGCACTTGCGCACTTGGGTTGGAACTAAGGGACGAATCTGTGTTCTGCAAGAACAGAGGAACGACCCCTATAAGAACTTATATTTTTTCACCATCAGCAAACCACCCAATAAGTTTTTGGCACCGTTGCCGGGGATAGAAACACTAACTGTTGTTCTTATCATTGTTTTCTAACACATATACTGTATAACTGACTTTACTTTTATATTTTTTTTCTCTTTATCACTTAATCTGTTGTGCATATATATACCATGTGCTATTAGTTTATGAGTGAAGAGTTTGAAACAGACTCTGACCACTCCATTGAAGCACTTGAGTTTCTCTTTGATCCTGAGCCAGAACGTACACTCCATAGGAGAAGGAGGAACCTCAGGGAAGAATTTCCTGAAAACATGGCTGATCACAATAATAACAATGAAGAGGTTCCCCCTGAACAGAACTTTGGCTGCTCCTTTCAGGAACAGACCAGATAGGGGAGTAATCCTTCTCCCTGTAGCACCAAATTTTGAACTAAAACCTATCATGTTCCACATGATTAGGGAAGCAAGGGTCTTCAATGGACTCCCTGCAGAAGATCCTTACACACACCTCACAACATTCCAAGATATTTGTGATAATTTTAAAGCTGAGGGTGTAACAGAGGAGAGAATGAGAATGAGGTTGTTCCCTCACTCCTTGGGCTTAAAAGCTAAAACATGGATGAAAACTCTCACCCCTGGATCAATCCACACATGGGAAGAACTCTCTAACAAGTTCATAAAGAGGTTTCTCCCAATGTCTCGACAAGCTGATGTTAGAGCTGAAATCTCTAACTTCAGAATGTTTCATGGAGAAAATCTCTACGAAGCATGAGAGAGATACAAGGACATCATAAGAAAATGTCCAAACCATTGGGTAGAGAGTTGGGAAGTGTTACAATCTTTCTATAAAGGACTTGACCATACTTCTCAATCTCACCTAGATTTTTCTGCATGAGGATATTTCTTTACAGGAACACTTGAAACAAGGTACAAAATCATAGAAGGGACTGCTGAAAGATGTCTCCAATGGCCAATAGACAGAGTGAGCCTAGTAAAGAAGCCAGTCATGCTAGAACTGGATAAACAAACAGCCATGGAAGCCCAGCTGGCATCACTCATGAATGAAGTGAAGAACTTGAGAGCTGACCAAGAAGCACCAAGGATGGAAGACTTACAACTCACAACAACTGAAACAGAACCATGCTCAGCCTGTGGTGACCTTCATGACTCAACAGACTGCCCATCCACTGCATTGGTGTGTTATGAAGAAAATTTTGGCAATAGAAACTTCACCAGAGACAATCAACAAGCAGGACGAAATACACATTCAAGCCCTGGAGGAACTATCATTAAGGACCAGAACCACAACACCCAATGGAGGCCACCCATTAACCAGAGACCATTCAACAACAATTAGCACAGTATCAACAAGGTAGCAGCAGTGGAACGTTTGAACAAAGGAGAAACAACTACATTTCGTTCCACAGAGATGACCAACGCATCAACAACCTGGAAAATTATGTCAAGGAATATGTCACCAGGAATGATGCAGTGGTCAGGAACATTGAGTCCCATCTTGGGCAGATTGCTGCCAACCTTCAAACCAGAACACCAGGATCACTACCAGGGGACACTGAGGTCCCCTCAACCATTTCTGAAACCCCTTGAGAGGCAAGTACCATGTCTAGCTAAAGACATTAAACTAAGCGTTGACTGGGAGGCAACCCAGTAGATACATTTTGCTCTCTGACAAAGAGCAAAGTTTTAGGGTGGTTATCCATAACCACATAGCTCCGAAAAAGGAGAGAACATCTGATGTTCATCTCCAAAAAGTCCAAATAAAGTACGTTCCGTTCCAGGAACGTAGTTTTGGGGTGGTCTCTGACCACATAATCCCAATAAAATTTATATATATATATATATATATATATATATATATATATATATATAATATCTTAGCTTAGTTGTTTTCAATTCTGTTTTTAATTTAGTTTCTTTCTGTTCCCTTGTAATTAATCTTTTTGAAATAGAAAAGACTTTTTTTCAAACTGTTTGGTATATGCATGCATTTCAGTTATAGTATTAAGACTTCCCAATTCTTTTGGATTAACTAACATACAGGAAACACGAAGTCACTGACTAATCATGCTTGTTCTTTCTCTGAGTACTTGAAAATAGAAACAGTGCAGGGAATTTAATCCTCAGATTTTTGAAAGAAGCTGATCTGTGTGAACTCAAAAAGAACAAAGAACATACTCAACAATGAACAAAAAAGGGACAGAAGAAAAACAAAGAAAAAAGGGAACAACCATTCAAAAGAATTCAAGAAAAACCAGAAAACCTTCCTACAAAGGGGGAAAAAGGTTCAAGAAAAGGTGTTCCCTCAAAACAGAAAAAGTCCAAGTTCAAAGGCACAAAAGTTAAACATTCCTTGATCCCACAAATCAGACCACCATTTCTTCCACATTTCCATACACTTACCCATCAAAGAATCCTTGGAACGGAAGACAGCTGTACTTCATAGGAACGCAGCAGAATGGCAAGTTCTGAAGAATCACATCCAGGAATGGACAGAGTAAACACCAAACCATGAGTGACAGTGAGACAAAAGATCAGCAACCTTCTCTTATCTGGGGACAGAATCCTCTTACTATTTACTATGGAGAGTAGTTCATTTTCTGAAAAGTTCATGGTTTCTCACTGGCTCAAGTTCCTTTTTGTTATGCTATTCTTTTAAATTGTGCAGACCAATACAATATTTCTGAGTTGTTTGAAGACAACCAACAGTTTAGTTTTGGGGTGTTTGATGGAACGTAAATTCGTTCTCATCTAAGCCCATTTTGATGGCAAAATACCATACGTTCCCTCATCAGATGAGCAACTTCAGCATGAAAATCACTTGTTTACACATTTGTGACAAAAACACAGTGGGGGAACGGATGGTAACGTATTCCTTTAAAATATATTAAAAGGGGAACGGACTGAGACGCATTTAATGCACCTGCTCCATTCATTTAATTCTTCTGTGCACTTTGTAGGTAACGTAGAGTTAAAGACTTCTATAAAGCAAGGCGGTGCACCAACTGAGCAGCTGGAAACGTGAAGAGCAGAGAATCAAGAGTTCTCATTGGCTGAAAACAGAAGCAAAACATGGGAAGGTCTGCAAACAACGGCTAATCATCACCAAATCTTGTTCCATTCAGCAATTCACGCAAGCTTCACACTCTGCTGCCACAGTCCCGTCCCCTCATTCAAGCAACTAGCTCCAAAGGAATTACAGTCTTGCCACTCCTCTTCCATCTATAAATAGGACCACCCTCACACAAAAACATCATCGAATCCTGGAGGGTTTGCAGTCTGAAAGGATGAGATCACTTAGTAGTAGTTAGTAACTTAGTTTAATTTTAAGTTGTAACTGTAGTTAAGTGACAACCCCTCTTCTCTTCTCTGTAAACAACCATCAAGACTCCTCACGAGCAAATACCCATCTTTCTCCATTTTCTGTTTCTTTTTGTAAACTGTCTTTTAAATTAATATAAGTATTTTTCTTTTCGTTCCAATCATTATCTCTTGATTGAATCTCGGGTCTACGTGATCTCAGTTGAGAATAATTATGTTTAAACTATCAGCCATGAGCTGAACTATCTGTGGAACGGGTAAATTGTGAAACTCTTAAAGAACTATTTTCAAAACTCTTGACCGAAGATTTTTGTATTTCTTTGGCTAAGTAAGCTATATTCATTGTGCGCAATGGAAATTGGGTACATACTGAGAAAGGAACTTCCATGAGGAAGGGATTTCAGACAGCTTAGCCATTGGGGGGAGGTAGATGTCATGGCAAAAACGCTACTACCTTAGGAATAAGGGGCCAACTCGTTCATTTTAAGGTTCTGAACTAAGTACCTGTTGGAGTCGAGGGAGCCATAGGAATATGGAAACTTGTGAGCCATCTAGTCCATGAGCTGAGGAATCAGAGTTGGCAGGCAAAGAAACTTGGACAAAGCCAAAAGGTGCTAAGTCTTGAGCAGAGAAAACAACCCATTTAAGAGTGAAGCAGTAAATATGTTCCTTCTGTTAAACTGTTTTAACCACCACCCTGTTGTCTCTTGATTATAGTTATTTCTGTTTTAGTAGTTTTTATTTTTTTTAGTACTTATAAAAACTCCAATGATTATTATCTCACATTCTTCTAAACAGGAATGATCACATACATAACGCAACGAGCAACTGTTTGCCATCAGATTGAACCTACTGTTCCTGAGGAACGTTATCAAGACAGTAGGGAACGTTTGACCAGACAGTTCATTTACTAACTTTTCTTCTCATTTTCACTCTTTATAAACAGTGATAAAACAATAATTAGCACTTTATCCTCGTAGGAACGATAATTTGGGCATTAATACTCCCTTTATTACTTGATGCGTGCACTTGCGCACTTGGGTTGGAACTAAGGAACGAATCTGTGTTCTGCAAGAACAGAGGAACGACCCCTATAAGAACTTATATTTTTCCACCATCAGCAAACCACCCAACAAGTTTTTGGCACCGTTGCCGGGGATAGAAACACTAACTGTTGTTCTTATCATTGTTTTCTAACACATATACTGTATAACTGACTTTACATTTATATTTTTTTGCTCTTTATCACTTAATCTGTTGTGCATATATATACCATGTGCTATTAGTTTATGAGTGAAGAGTTTGAAACAGACTCTGACCACTCCATTGAAGCACTTGAGTTTCTCTTTGATCCTGAGCCAGAACGTACACTCCATAGGAGAAGGAGGAACCTCAGGGAAGAATTTCCTGAAAACATGGCTGATCACAATAATAACAATGAAGAGGTTCCCCCTGAACAGAACTTTGGCTGCTCCTTTCAGGAACAGACCAGATAGGGGAGTAATCCTTCTCCCTGTAGCACCAAATTTTGAACTAAAACCTATCATGTTCCACATGATTAGGGAAGCAAGTCTTCAATGGACTCCCTGCAGAAGATCCTTACACACACCTCACAACATTCCAAGATATTTGTGATAATTTTAAAGCTGAGGGTGTAACAGAGGAGAGAATGAGAATGAGGTTGTTCCCTCACTCCTTGGGCTTAAAAGCTAAAACATGGATGAAAACTCTCACCCCTGGATCAATCCACACATGGGAAGAACTCTCTAACAAGTTCATAGAGAGGTTTCTCCCAATGTCTCGACAAGCTGATGTTAGAGCTGAAATCTCTAACTTCAGAATGTTTCATGGAGAAAATCTCTATGAAGCATGAGAGAGATACAAGGACATCATAAGAAAATGTCCAAACCATTGGGTAGAGAGTTGGGAAGTGTTACAATCTTTCTATAAAGGACTTGACCATACTTCTCAATCTCACCTAGATTTTTCTGCAGGAGGATATTTCTTTATAGGAACACTTGAAACAAGGTACAAAATCATAGAAGGGACTGCTGAAAGATGTCTCCAATGGCCAATAGACAGAGTGAGCCTAGTAAAGAAGCCATACATGCTAGAACTGGATAAACAAACAGCCATGGAAGCCCAGCTGGCACCACTCATGAATGAAGTGAAGAACTTGAGAGCTGACCAAGCAGCACCAAGTATGGAAGTCTTACAACTCACAACAACTAAAACAGAACCATTCTCAGCCTGTGGTGACCTTCATGACTCAACAGACTGCCCATCCACTGCATTGGTGTGTTATGCAGAAAATTTTGGCAATAGAAACTTCACCAGAGACAATCAACAAGCAGGACGAAATACATATTCAAGCCCTGGAGGAACTATCATTAAGGACCAGAACCACAACACCCAATGGAGGCCACCCATTAACCAGAGACCATTCAACAACAATTAGCAGCAGTATCAGCAAGGTAGCAGCAGTGGAACGTTTGAACAAAGGAGAAACAACTACATTTTGTTCCACAGAGATGACCAACGCATCAACTCCCTGGAAAATTATGTCAAGGAATATGTCACCAGGAATGATGCAGTGGTCAGGAACATTGAGTCCCATCTGGGGCAGATTGCTGATAACCTTCAAACCAGAACACCAGGATCACTATCAGGGGACACTGAGTCCCCTCAACCATTTCTGAAACCCCTTGAGAGGTAAGTACCATGTCTAGCTAAAGACATTAAACTAAGCGCTGACTGGGAGGCAACCCAGTAGATACATTTTTCTCTCTAACAAAGAGAAAAGTTTTAGGGTGGTTATCCATCCACATAGCTCCCAAAAAGGAGGGAACGTCTGATGTTCATCTCCAAAAAGTCCAAATAAAGTACGTTCCGTTCCAGGAACGTAGTTTTGGGGTGGTCCCTGACCACACAATCCCAATATATATATATATATATATATATATATATATATATATATATATATATATATATATATATATATCTTAGCTTAGTTGTTTTCAATTCTGTTTTTAATTTAGTTTCTTTCTGTTCCCTTGTAATTAATCTTTTTGAAATAGAAAAGACTTTTTTTCAAACTGTTTGGTATATGCATGCATTTCAGTTATAGTATTAAGACTGCCCAATTCTTTTGGATTAACTAACATACATGAAACACAAAGCCACTGACTAATCATGCTTGTTCTTTCTCTGAGTACTTGAAAATAGAAACAGTGCAGGGAATTTAATCCTCAGATTTTTGAAAGAAGCTGATCTGTGTGAACTCAAACTAGTAAGGAACGGAAAAATACCAAACACATACTTCTGAGAGCGTTCCTGAGGCGTAACCACAATGAAACTTCTCAGCTTGCCTTAATGTTGTAAGTACTGCTGAAGACAAATGAATTCTACTGTCAAGGATCAAAACAGAATCACACACTCACCTCACCTCCATCATACACCTTCTGGTCAATCAGAAAGAACAAGGAACGTACTTAACAATGAACAAAAAAGGGACAGAAGAAAAATAAAGAAAAAAAGGGAACAGTCATTAAAAAGAATTCAAGAAAAACCAGAAAACCTTCCTACAAAGGGGGAAAAAGGTTCAAGAAAAGATGTTCCCTCAAAACAGAAAAAGTCTAAGTTCAAAGGCATAAAAGTTAAGCGTTCCTTGATCCCACAAATCAGACCACCACTTCTTCCACATTTCCATACACTTACCCATCAAAGAATCCCTGGAACGGAAGACAGCTGTACTTCATAGGAACGCAGCAGAAAGGCAAGTTCTGAAGAATCACATCCAGGAATGGACAGAGTAAACACCAAACCATGAGTGACAGTGAGACAAAAGATCAGCAACCTTCTCTTATCTGGGGACAGAATCCTCTTACTATTTACTATGGAGAGTAGTTCATTTTCTGAAAAGTTCATGGTTGCTCACTGGCTCAAGTTCCTTTTTGTTATGCTATTCTTTTAAATTGGGCAGACCAATACAATATTTCTGAGTTGTTTGAGGACAACCAACAGTTTAGTTTTGGGGTGTTTGATGGGACATAAATTCGTTCCCATCTAAGCCCATTTTGATGGCAAAATATCATACGTTCCCTCATCAGAAGAGCAACTTCACCATGAAAATCACTTGTTTTACACATTTGTGACAAAAACACAGTGGGGGAACGGATGGTAACGTATTCCTTTAAAATATATTAAAAGGGAAACGGACTGAGACACATTTAATGCACCTGCTCCATTCATTTAATGCTTCTGTACACTTTGTAGGTAATGTAGAATTAAAGACTTCTATAAAGCAAGGCAGTGCACCAACTGAGCAGCTGAAAACGTGAAGAGCAGAGAATCAAGAGTTCTCATTGGCTGAAAACAGAAGCAAAACATGGGAAGGTCTGCAAACAACGGCTAATCATCATCAAATCCTGTTCCATTCAGCAATTCACGCAAGCTTCACACTCTGCTGCCACAGTTCCATCCCTTTATTCGAGCAACTAGCTCCAAAAGAATTACAGTCTTGCCACTCCTCTTCCAGCTATAAATAGGACCACCCTCACACAAAAACATCATCAAATCCTGGAGGGTTTGCAGTCCGAAAGGAAGAGATCACTTAGTAGTAGTTAGTAACTTAGTTTAATTTTAAGTTGTAACTGTAGTTAAGTGACAACGCCTCTTCTCTTCTCTGTAAACAACCATCAAGACTCCTCATGAGCAAATAACCATCTCTCTCCATTTTCTGTTTCTTTTTGTAAATTGTCTTTTAAATTAATATAAGTGTTTTTCTCTTCGTTCCAATCATTATCTCTTAACTGAATCTCGGGTCTATGTGATCTCAGTTGAGAATAATTATGTTTAAACTATCAGCCATGAGCTGAACTATCTGTGGAACGGGTAAACTGTGAAACTCTTAAAGAACTGTTTTCAAAACTCTTGACCAAAGCTTTTTGTATTTCTTTGGCTAAGTAAACTATATTCATTGTGCGCCAATGGAAATTGGGTACATACTGAGAAAAGAACTTCCATGAGGAAGGGATTTCAGACAGCTTAGCCATTGGGGGAAGGTAGATGTCATGGAAAAAACGCTACTGGTCACCTTAGGAATAAGGGGCCAACTCGTCCATTTTAAGGTTCTGAACTAAGTACCTGTTGGAGTTAAGGGAGCCATAGGAATATGGAAACTTGTGAGCCATCTAGACCATGAGCTGAGGAATCAGAGTTAGCAGGCAAAGAAACTGGGGCAAAGCCAAAAGGTGCTAAGTCTTGAGCAGAGAAAACAACCCCTTTAAGAGTGAAGTAGTAAATATGTTCCTTCTGTTAAACTATTTTAACCACCACCATGTTGTCTCTTGATTATAGTTATTTCTGTTTTAGTAGTTTTTATTTTATTTATTACTTATAAAAACTGCCATGATTATTATCTCACCTTCTTCTAAACAGGAAGGATCACATACATAACGCAGCGAGCAACTGTTTGCCATCAAATTGAACCTACTGTTCCTGAGGAACGTTGTCAAGACAGTAGGGAACGTTTGACCAGACAGTTTAATTACTAACTTTTCTTCTCATTTTCACTCTTTATAAACAGTGATAAAACAATAATTAGCACTCTATCGTCGTGGGAACGATAATTTGGGCATTAATACTCCCTTTATTACTTGATGCGTGCACTTGCGCACTTGGGTTGGAACTAAGGGACGAATCTGTGTTCTGCAAGAATAAAGGAATGTCCCCTATCAGAACTTATATTTTTCCACCATCAGCAAACCATCCAACAATAATCTAACTTGGTTTCTAATGAATACGTTTATTCAATATTATAAGGTGTTATGGATACATATAAGATCCTGACACTATATAAAGTTCATAATGGCAATAGAAAGAGGAAAATCATATAACATAAGAAAAGTATCAATCCAAGATACTAATCCATAACAATGAATTTGGACATGGATTTTCAGAGGAGACACTAAAGGTCTAAAATTTCACTATCCACAGGTAAATTCTATAAATAAGAGATAAAATCTACATGTATAGATATTTATTCTCTCTCTATTATTTTGTCCTAGTATTCACCATAATCTTGGATTTAGATGTTCTCTCATATATCTATAGATTAGATACCAATGAGTGTAACATATCACTGTCCCTACGACAAAATATTGGCACTGTCCTTCATGTTCCCACAACTAGATATGGCGAATACTATAAGTAGTAGCTGAAAGTATCCTTTTGTAGACTACGAACATAAAAGAGGAAAAAATTAAAAAAATTGTGCGAAAGAAGCAACTTTTGCCTACCCTCAATCATGTTCAACCCATGAATCATGCAATAGATATGTTAGGGGTTTAAAGTTGATACCTTCATTCGGATAACTATTCTTGATCAGATGCATTATTGATCAATTCATCAGACTTGAAGAACACAAGTCCTCCAATGAAAATCGACACCACCTTGTTGTCTTGTAAGAGAATAATGCTTCTTCGAATGCCCAATATCCTTCAATGGAGGTTGCTAGACTTAAGAGAAGAACAGAGATTCCAAGAGAGAGATAGCTATCACACTGATGTGTGTGTTGGCTAAGGTTTCAGTGGAGAAAATTAGAAAAGAAGAGTTACTTAAAAATAAGGAAGAAGAGAGGCTATATATATATATATATATATATATATATATATATATATATATATATATATATGGCTCCTCATTAACCGCAGACTTGGTCAAATAAGTGCCCTCATCAAATTCCAATCTTATTGAGTAATTTCCTTAATTTTATCCAATCAATCCAATTGATTGGATTTCCAAATTTTAGCTAATTAATTTAATTAATTGGTTTTCTTAATTTTGGTCAATCAATCCAATTGATTGATTTTCCCAATTTCTGCCAATTAATTTAATTAATCGGTTTTCTTAATTTTGGTCAACCAATCCAATTGATTGGTTTCCCCAATTTCAGCCAATTAATTTAAGGTTTCCTTAATTTTGGTCAATCAATTCAATTGATTGGTTTCCTTTATTTTCTCCATCTTCATTAAATCTAATTTAATGACTATATTTAAATTCAAAATTGAAAATTAGAATATAAATTAATTTTATTTAAATTCAAATTTTCAATTCGAAATTAGAATTCAAATTATTTTTATTTAAATTCAAATTTCAAATTCAAAATTAGAATTTAAATTAATTTTATTAATTTAACATTTAAATTAATTAGGCTATCATGGATCAGGTCCAACTTGACTCATGATGCCACTTACCTTCTCTTGGCCCAATATGTGAGCTTTTGCAACTTAGGCTCATTATGCCTTATTGGGCCCAAACCACATATGCTAGAATTCAAGACAACTTAAGATGTTTGTGTGCAACTCATCAGGCCCATCATAGCCACTGACATAAATGGGCTTGGGCCCATTAGGCCCAATCCATCTAATGACAACACAAAGCACTAGAAATGCTTTTTTGTCCCAGAGCTAGTTGAGTTCATCGAATGATTAACCTGTTATACCTATTTGGTTACTGTGTGAATTGTCCTTTCGTCTCGGTTATCCATCCCATTGACTTAGGTCAAGGAAAACGTATCAACCCCTGCGGTCTAGGGTTAGCTTTTTCTGAAACTGGGAATCTTCATTTACGGACTCTAAAGAGCGGGCCATCTCATGACTCTTTTACTATGCATAGATTCCCGAGTCCCGTAAACGTCATCCCGGTTTCACCATTCTACGGATAACCTAATCTCTCACAGAGATTGACGAATTCCTTTAGCTTATCACACTAGCCCTGAGTCCTTAGGGCATGCCCAAGAGTATACCTATGAGTCTCCATGTTTCAGGAAGACAAGGTATACAATCAAAGCAAGCCTTCTAAAGAACAGGTCTATATGACAACGTCGGGTCTAAGGAAAAACACACCCAAATAATAAGAGACATTACCTATTGATATTATCTGTGAGATTTCCTTGTAGTGTCTCTTTATGGGTCAGTTCAGTGTGAGTTATTCGCCAATTGGTCCACCCATGAGTCAGCTAAGACATCTCCATGTCTGTAGTTCACGAGGACTCTACCTTGCATCTCCATGCAAGTAGCTGAGTCGTGCTAGTCTTACCCGAGATCACCAATGTCCATTATCGGTATCTCTAAACTATGAACATATTTCTGGCAACGGACATATGGTGTCATTGAGCCCTCATGATCGTGATCCCTATCACGAATCCTCAATATGACACTCGTTTCATTTCGAGGGTTTTATCCAGTTACTCATATTCAATATTTGAGACATGCAATATGAAACAAGATAAAGAATGTTTTTATTCATAAAATTTATTCATAACAAATAAAGAAGTACATTGGTCCATCTGACTATCAAATTGTCTCTAGGACACCTATATACTAATAGTAGCCACTTGTCCTCATTGAATCTTGTTTTGATGGAGGTGGATCAACCTCTCAAGTAGCCTGATCATGATGTTGCACCTTATTATAATGCAGTACACATCAGTGATGACATTTCGGATATGGCTTACACCCCGACACCAGCACCCAATCATCTGGGTCAGCCAACAGCTCACCAACCCCCAACTGTGGATGCAGATACCCGCATTGCACAATCAACTCAATTTTTCAGCGGATGGAAGAAATGAAAAATTATAATAATCTCCAAAGACAGGAAAACACTCAAAGAATGCAAGAGATGGAATAGTGGTTGCTGCAATGGAGGAACCCGAAGCATACTGAAGGCCAAGTTTGAGGTGAAGAACATAGAAGAAGAGAAAGGATAGAGAAGTTCACCATGGTGGAAATGAAGTTAATAACCAACTCTACGTTAAAGGCAACGACGGTCGAGATATAGGTCATCAGAGTCGAATTATGAGTGGTGGCCGTGATCAAAATGCTAAAAGAACAAGAAATGTGGAGCAGAACCGGGGCGGAGCTGATCGCAACCAGAATGTTTAGGTTAAGGTCGTGGTTAAGCTGACATAATAAGTTGGGTTTAAGCAAAAGACGATGTCACTTTCAGTCCGGCTAAACCAAGCATGAAATTGATATGTGAAGTTGGGAACAAAGTTACCTTCTAGAATATAACTCTGCATATATGCCGAGTTCAAATAAATGATGCCACGGTATTCAAAACCAGGTTGATAAAAATAACGGAATTCGCATATGTAAATATTATCATCTTGGCCAGGTCAAAAATAAACCTCGGGAATAAATCTGAATTAATAAACGGAAAAAAATTTGTGATCTTAAGATTAAAGCAAACAAACCAAATAAAAAACAATCAAGGTTTTTGTTATGCGAAACTACCTATTAATAAGGCCTTGGCTTGGGAGGGTGGCCATATTAGAAGAATATTAAATGACAAATAAAGCATGCAAATGCTAGTTATCATTGAGGCTGGCTTCAAATGAAAAATATCATATCATGAAGAAAGCATGCATGAAAAGTTTAAGTGATAAAGAAGAAAAAATAAAAGTTCGAGAACAAACTCGGCAATATTCAGTACAATATCAAAAGGGGCTAAAGGGCCCCAAAGTAAAAGAATAAAAGAAAAGTACAATATTAAAGCCCACATACCAGCCCTTCATTCCATGGGAATGTGTTGAGAATCATATTTTCAACCATGCAACCACGATGGATTGCTCCTTGTTCTCTCTTGTTCCTCTTCACCTTCATCTTCCATCTCGGTTGGAGAATTTTCAGGAGGAGTTGGAACAAGTTTTCCATCAGAAATATAAGCAAGTTGGTGCATTCCCTCTGTTTTGATCTGGATATCCGGGTTGAGAAATCTGATTTGAGCAAGAGCATTATTAAAGGAACTCAATACTGCTTTCGAAGCTCGCCGCAATAATAGTTACAATCAAATTATGAATTTTTTAGTGTGGCTTCCTTCTCCTCCACCAGCGCTTTGGCCGACTTGAGAGAATTTGTACTAAACGACAAGCTCATTCTAACAGACTTTAGATTGGCCTTAACCATCTTCAACTCCTCTTCCAATTTCTCATAAGACTCAATCAAAGTTTTTCTATCATTGGCAGCCTTGTCTTTCTCGACCCTAAGAGCAGTCACTTCAGAATATACTTTAATGTACTTAATTTTTATGGAAGCATAGGTCTTCACGAAGGAAGATGCTTTCATAGAATATAATTCAATATCTTCAAGTTTTTTAATCTCGGCATCAAAAGGTGATTTCGGCTCATAAAAATGAGAAGTTGGATGGATAACGCTACTAATGTCGTCAAAAACTCTGATTTCCCAAAGAGCACCAGTCATAAGGCCGACATGAAGAGGATGTGGAGAAGGCTCTTTATACATATTGACAACTACAGTCGTGGATGAACTGCTAGTAGTAGAAACTGAGACACCCTTGGATTTATCAGCCCAGGTTCCCTTGGACTTAGTCCCATTTATAGTGCCTTTTACAGTTTTGGCATCAAAGATCTTACATTTCCTCCCCCATGAATCAGGAGTCGAGGTAGATTTACCTCGGCACAAAGTAGAGATAAAACTGGGTTGGTCGCTCATATTTGGAGCTATAATGTCAAAGTAAATGAAGTTAGCCAACATAGGCAAAAGAATTTGGCAGATAAATGAAAAATGCCTAGCTGAAATTGCTAAGAAATAAATAAAGCATACTTAATTCCTAATCCAATTCGGCTTGGGACTTTAAAAAACAAACAAAGTTGCACTAACATAACTATGCTAATTTACATAGGCAAGTAATGATACAGCCGCGACACTTTCAGCATCAAAAAGCTTAGTTTCTTTGTAAAGATAGCTTGACGGAGCAAAGTCATAATGAAAATGTGACCAACAAAGAAGGAATTTCCTCTCTATTCCTTCAGCTGAAGAAAGGAACCAATGTCGTTTCCCAACTTGGGCTACAACTCTATCAAATTAGGTTAGATTTATGCTTAATTCCAAAATGGCATTGATGAAAAGTACTTTGCGAATTATTTACAAAACTTTACATGTGCATAAAAGCATTCAAATCTTATTGATTTTCTATTTTTTTAGACTAACAATTAAAGCATTTTTATAATGCTAAAAGATTTAAAACACCAATAAATAAAGACAATATCAATAAATTTTATACCTAAAAGACGTAAAAAGAAATTAAAAAATCTAAATAAATAAAACCTAGGTAGTTTCATAAATATGATGAAAACAACAATTTCAAGCAACTTCTATTGTTTTTGTGGTATATCTGCTATACTGCACGAATTGATTAAAGATTGCGAGATCATTAGTCAACACATTATAAGGGGTTTATGAGGCTCTTCTATCCAGATTATGGAAAAGCACTTGAAAAAACCTTTTAGTTTCTAGATAAACCCTAACTCTAACCCATCAGTTTCTAGTTTTTACACAAATCAAAAGGAAAATGACTAATGAAGGGTATAGAAACAAAAGAAGAAAATAAGATTTACAGACGGAAAAGTATGCCAAAATTTCTGCATGGATGAACCAGGACTTTACAAACTCATGCAAAACAAACTTAAGGTGGGGGAAAGAATAATGGAAAGATTATATACACTAAACTAGGCTTAAGTGTACCTGTAGTGTGACTAGGGAAGCTTGAATCTTTGTAATCTTACCATTCACAGTGGAAGATTTTCTGGACTAGATCCCGTGATTTTTACTTCTCTGCATTAGGGGAGGTTTTTCACGTTAAAACTGTTATGTGTCTCATTCTCTCCATCTTCTGCATTTTCTTTATTTTTGCATAGGACCAACCTGTTGACTATAGGCTGACCTCTAAGTACCGAACTCTGAGCTCAACTTATGACTTGAACTCGCTTCCACGCTGATTGAGGGACCAGTCTCAATAGAGGTATCAAAGCCCGAGTTCAAAGGGTTATAAAGTAATGACATGGAGACTAGCAGAATATCGCATGATGGAGATATGTTCAAACTGACTGCTAATAATTTCACTTGTTAGAGACTGATAATGGAAGATCATTTCTTCTATAAGAATATATATTAGCCTATCTTTAATGTTGAGATGCCATAAGGTAAGAATAAAAAAGAATGGGAGATCTTAAACAGAAAGTCAGCGGCCATGATTAGGAAGTATATTGTTAAAAGCTTCTTTGACCATGCTGTCAGTTCAAAAATGCAAACGAACAATTGATGAAGCTGAAATCTATGATTCAAAAGAAAACTCGTAGGAACAAAGCGCACTTGGTTCACCGACTTGTGAAGCTCGAATACAAGGATGCCATTAGTATGATTCAGCATCTTAACATGTGTAAAGGCGTTATGAATCAGTTATTTAGATGATGAGCTCCAGGGTTTTTCACTTCTCAGTTCGCAGCTAGAAAGCTGGGATACTCTAGTAGTAACTTTGAGCAACTCGATTCCTGAGGGATGTCATACAATGCACTCCGTGACTAATAGCCTCCTGAATAAAGAGTGCAGGAGAAAAGAAAGAAGAGTATCTAACACATTTGAGGCCAATGTTGTTGTGAATAGAGGAAGGTCCGACTTATGGGGCAAGAGTAAAAGTCAGGTTTGTAACAAGTCTAGTGGCCGGTCTAGACCAAAGTATGAATTGATATGCTTCTATTGTGGGAAATCGGGACACATAAAACTTGATTGCCAAACTCTAAAGAAAGACTAGAAGAGTGGCAATGTGAAACCTAACCAGATTGAGCCCAAGAAGAAAGAATACAAAAGCACCACTGTAGTGGCTGCCAACTCAAATGTCTAGGTTTTCCTCCTAGATGAGGATAATTTTTTTAAATGTTTTTTATGATGATTGCGCTTGGATCATTGATTCAAGTTCCTCCTTCTATGTGACTCCACCCAAGTGCTCTTTCTCTTCCTATAGAAGAAATGACTTCAGAGTTGTGAAGATGGGAAACCAAGTCACAAGCAAAATTATTGGGGTTAGAGATATGACCCTGACCATGGATATCGGCCGCAGACTTATGTTAAAAAAATTAAGATATATACCAGACATGTGCCTCAACCTAATCACGGTAGGAAAGCTTGTCGATGCCGGATTGGTAAACTATTTTGGTGGTGAAAGATGGAAGCTGGCCAAGGATCACCTGGTGGTCTCCCTAGGTAAGAAAAAAGGATCCTTGTATGTAATGCAAGGAAAAATAAATGACGGAGAAGCCAATGTTATCCGGAATGGACCTAGCATGGAGCTATAGCACAAGTGACTGCCGCCTGAGTGAAAAAAATCTTCAAATTTTAAACAAGAAAAGCTTGTTCCCTAGGTTGAAAGCTCAAGTGTTGGATAGCTGCACACACTGCCATATTGGAAAATACCATCGGGTTTCCTTCGTAAGACCATATCAACCCAACTTGACCTCATCCACACCAGCATTTGTTCCATGTCTGAAAGATAGCTCTGTAGGCTTAATACTTTGTTTCCTTTATTGATGACCATTCCTGCAAAGTGTTGGTGTATTTGTTGCATTCTAAAGATAGGTACTCTGAACCTTCAAATAATTTCTTGTTGTGGTTGAAAGGGAGACTGACAAGCTAAAAGTTGTCCGATCTGACAACGGTGGTGAATAATGCGACCCTTTTGATGCCTACTGTACAGCGACCGAGAAGACGCCCCCAAGGCTCTTCAACTGAATGAAGTTGCTGAAAGAATGAACCGAATCTTTGAAGAAAGGGTCCGAAGCATGTTTTTACATGTTGGGTCACCAAAATCATTCTGGCGAGAAGCTATCTGAATTATTTTTGACTTGATAAACCTATCACCATCAAGACCCTTAGAAGGAGAAATTCCTGAAAAAAGTATGGACATGTCAGAAAATGTCCCATGATCATTTGAAATTTTTTGAATGTTGAGTTTTCGTGCATATTCCAAAGGATGAAAGGGCGAAGCTTGATGAAAAGACAAAAGAGTGAATATATATATTGGTTCACCAAGATCTGAATTTGGATTTAGACTTTGGGATCCTGTCAACCGGAAGGTGGTGAAAATACAGGATGTAGTCTTTCATGAAAGCCCAAAGTCTAGTTTGTTGTCCAAAGTGCAGAACCTGTCTCTCCTGTCCAAGCTGATTTAGGGGGACAACAATCAAGAAGTTGATGAAACTGACCAACAACAAGAAGAGCCACTTGTTGAAGGGGATAAAGAAATGCAAGTTGAAGCAAGTTGTCTAGGGGTCTAAGATGAGAATGATAAGTCAGGCTCTTAACCTAAAATCAAACCAGACATTTTTCTAGAGTGAGATGACCTTCTACTACATACCCATCAGATGAATGCATAGTTGTCGCTGAAGATGGTGAACCTCAGAGTTATGATGAAGCCATACGAGCTATGAGAAAATAGAGTAGGAAAAGACAATGCATGATGAGATGAAGTCCTTACGTGAAAAATCAAACCTATGAACTAATCGAACTGCCTAGGGGAAGATGAGCTCTGAAGAATAACTGGGTGTTCAAAATTAAGCATTAGGAGAACAACCAAAGGCTGAGATACAAAACCAGAATAATGGTGAAAGGTTGCAATAAGAAGAAAAGAGTAGATTTTGAAGAAATTTTTTCTCCTGTAGCGAAGAAGACTTCAGTTTGAATTGTATTAGCCATAACAGTGTTAATGGACCTTGAAGTTGAACAGATGGATGTTAAGACCACATTCCTTCATGGTGACTTGGAAGAATTGATCTACATATAGCAACCTGAAGGGTTCTGAGCTCTTGGTAAAGAAGACTTGGGCTGCCACTTTAAAAAAAGAAGTTACGGCTTAAAATAAGCACCTCGGCAATGATATAAGAAATTTGAATCCTTCATGATGCAACACAAATTCATGAAGATAGAGGTTGAACACTATGTATTTGTTAGAAGGTACAAGGTTGGAGATTTTCTTATTTTGCTTTTATATGTTGACGATATGCTTATTGTAGGGTGAGATAAGACAAAGCTAGTTGCCTTAAAGAAAGCATTGGGCTCATCCTTCGCAATGAAGAACCTTGACCTTGCAAAGCAAATTCAGGGAATAAAGATTGTAAGATACCGTCAAAAAAATTTATTGTGGCTTTCGCAAGAAAATTATATAGAGAAAATTTTAAAAGGATTTAGCATGGATCAAGCGAAGACTATGAGCACCCATTTAGCCGGACATATAAAGCTGAACTAGAGACAATGTCCCAGGTCTGATGATGAAAAAAATGAGATGTTGAAGATCCCTTACCAGACAGCCATCAGAAGCTTGATGTATGCAATGGTGTGTACGAGAGCCAACTTGGTATATATTGTTAGAATGGTGAGCTGATATTTGCAAATCTTGGAAAGGAGCATTGGGAAGTCATCAAATGGATCTTCAAGTACCTTAGAGGAACAATGAAACTATGCCTCCACTTTGGAGATGGTAAAGTCATGCTAGAAGGCTTTACTAATGCTGATTTTAGGGGAAATGCCAACTCGAGAAAGTCGACGACGAGTTACTTCTTAATGACATTTGCAGGAGGAGTTGTCACCTATCAATCAAAACTACATAAATGTGTGACACTTTCGATAACTGAGACTGAATACATATTTGCAATTGAAGCTTGCAAAGAGATGATGTGGATGAAGAAATTTCTCCTTGAAGTCGGCATGAACAAAACAAGTACGAGCTGAAATGTGATAATTAAAGCACTATTCATATAGCAAAGAACTCGTCCTATCACTCCTGAACTAAACACATTGACCTGAGGTGTTACTGGATTCGGGATGTGGGGGAAGATAAATAACTCACAGTTGTCAAAGTTCACACAACCTTAATTGGTCCGACATGATGATGATGCTGGTGCCAGAATGCCAGCAATGACATTTGAAAATTACTGTCAAGGTACCAGGCTACTGAACACGACGCGATAAAATTGGAATGAGGAGATTTGTTGGGGTGTGTTCCTCAATTAATGCTTGATGGCTCATGCACCACATTTATTGATGCATGGATTAATGTCTAAACAACCAACTCAATAAATGCTACTTATCTTATCAATGATGAAGATTTTAAAAAGAGGTGAAGGGTTTCAACCTTTCCTATATAATGAAATGTAAGGGTGATCTAAGCTTAGAAGTTGCAAGAGAATTAGTGTGAGTAATCCTCTAAATAAAAGTTTGAGAGTGTGAACCTCTTTAGGAAAGAACTTTGTAATCATCATTCATAGTGAATTTTAAGTGTACCTCTAGTGTGAATAGGGAAGTTTGAATATTTGTAATCCTGCAATTCATAATGGAAGATTTTCATGATTAGGTCTATATTAGGAGAAGTCTTCCATGTTAAAACTATTGTGTGTCCTCCCTTCTCCATCTCTCCATCTTCTGTATTTTCCTTGTTTCTGGGCAGAGCTAATCTCCATGTACTGAACTCTGAACTCTACTTGACGACTTGAACTCACTTCCACGCTGCTTGAGGGACCCTCTCCCAATAAAACCCATTTATTTTAAACTTATTACTTAAACATGTTGATGCATGAATAGTATATTGGACTCTCATGATCGCTGCTTAACATCATCGATATAACAAAAATAAACTCATTCTCACTGAAATATTTTAGGTACACTCGTCGCACCACTGACTTAGTATGACGGGCCAATCAAGATATGATATTTTTTGTGATGTATATATGGAAAAGAGAAAAAAAAAGTTTAATTTAAATGCCAATTTTTTTAATGGAAGTCGTATATATACCAAATATACCGAAAATACTCTCCAGTCTAACACAATTCACATAATTCGCATACGGTATTACTTTAAGTAATGCACTCGCTAAAGGCCGGAAAAGAATTCATTTTGAATGTGAGGGGACACGTATTGATCTATCATCTATCTAATCTATTTGTGCATCACGTGAATCTGTTCGCAAAACAATTTTTAGGGAACACGACCAAACCGAAGTTACGTACCCATGTCAATAATACTAGTGAGGTACCAATTAGTAATGATGTGTGACCAACTGTTCCAAACCCAGGGTGATAGACACACTCAAAAAGTTAATAGGGTCTTAAATCACATGGTTTATACAGTACATAGCATATTTTAGTAATTAGCACCGCAGTCTTCTTTTTATTTTTTTTAAAATCATAAGTATGCTTCACATAAGATAATTTTATTCAGAAATCTTACTTAAATAAAATTAAAGATGTACAACTTAAATTAAATATCCGAATTGTCTTTATTTTCCTGCATTCTTGGTTTATATAATCAAAGTGGTTGACTTTGTTGTCCATTTGTTACGGGCTTGGTTAGTGGGCCACACCTGAAAAAAAGAAAGGGATAGCGCAGCTAGCAGCGGTGGGCCAGCGTCATAAGTAGAGGAATACATTTTTCGTATTACATCACATAATATTTATTTCATACATACAGAAAAAATAAGTAGAATCTATTAAAAAAAGAGAGAAAATTATTTTTTTAAAATAAAATAATTTTATCTCATGTAAGAAATGTATTATTTTTTATTATTTTACAACTTTTATACTATTCCTTAAGGTCATAAAATAGAACGTATTTTTAAGTACTTATTTTTTCTGAGAGAATATAAGGATAAAAAAAACGCGTAAAAAATATTATGTAAAAGTCTTTTACGTTGCCATTTAACGTGATCCCATAGTGAAAAAGATTTAGATATTTAAAGATGATATTTATATTGCGAGAAGAGAAAAAATAATAATATTTTTAAAATTAATTGTATATACAATATTTTAATTTTGCGTATTGTAATTTTAATAAATTATAAAATATTTTTCGAATATATAAGAATTTGTCACTGTTAATGACGACATTTCATTGCGTCATACTTGCTCCACTACTCCGACATCTGTAGGGATATTTTATTTGTAAAATTTGGATTAGTTTAAGCGCTAACTAACAATAATTTGAGATAATCAATTAATTTCATTAAATGATATAATAATATAAAATTTAATATCATTATAAAAAAATTATTTTTCTCTTTAAAGAAAATTTAGTTTATTCATGAAAAAAAAAATTAGTTTCTATATTTCAACAAAAAAGAAACATACGTTAAAATTTTACGTGGCAAAACTAAAATTAAACTAAGCTGTATAGATACTAAAATTAAATAAACCATATAAAATGATTATAAAATGATTATATCGATTTATTTAATACTGACTCCTATTATTTTTAGGTGTCTTCTTGTTTCTTATGTGTCATTGAAAACTACATAAAGCATGTAATTCACTAAGATATTTAAGCCTGTACCATACATATTGTATGGTGAGGGCTGCATCTGATGTGGATAAGATATAACTAGACTAGAGCATGCATTTATATAATTACATCTACTTCTCAGAGGAAGATTCTAAGAACCACAAAACACATTTGACACTGGTTGATACTCCACTTCAAATTCCACTTACTTCGGCCCACTTAAGAATTAAGAACGAATATTCAAATTTAACATTGAATTTAATAATGGCATAGAATCTTAGGGCCGGTTGCTTTGTCGGATGGCACAAGTGGGTCATGACCAAACTGGCCACCGGCGGCGGCAGTGAACACATAATTAAGCACGTGCACTTCAAATCAACAATAACGCCACCCTTTGATGTTCTATCTTTCTTTCTATCTAAATTAATTTAACACAAAAAAAAGGAGGAGGAACTGTTTCTGCCTTTCTGCATAACGAATATAATAAGATATTACTACTTAGTATCTCCTATATTTTTTATATTATAGGAAATTAAATTATCTTTTATATATATATATATATATATATATATATATATATATACATGTGTGTGTGTAAGATTTATACTTTTCTTTTCTTTTCATATAATTCCATATACTTTTATACATGAGTAAGTAATAATTTCATCTTATATAACATGAAAAATATTAATTTCAAAGTTTAAAGCAATAGTATATTATATACCATATTGAATTCATAATGATGGAAAATATATAGGACCCTCCAAATTAAATACACAGCTAGAATATGACTACTTTTAGTAGGTGCAAGTTTTGGATGTTTGTAGAAAATCATAATGTGGACAAAATTATATTATTTATCTTTCCCTTTTGTTTGATATTAAAAGATTAATGCTCTTTGTTGCACTTTGTAAAGAAAAAAAATGGGTTAGGTTTGCGTGCTATTCACGCGCGCGATAACTTTACTCTCTGGTAGGGCAACAATGAGCTTTTTGACTGAGAATGAAGGAGGACCACAAGTTTTTGCTGAAGATTCACATGGCTGTATGCGGAAGAGTGTCAAGAGATCGAAGAACGGGGAGGAATTCTCCCCGGATTCTTCTAATCGTGGAGCGAGTTTAGGGAACATCAAGGATCGGATTCCGTCTGGGAAACCCAAATCCTTTGCGGAAGCTTTGCGATCAGAAGGAAATGCAATGGCGGAGGACGATTCCTGGCAGGAAGAGGATGAGGAAGACTCAAGTGAGCCTTTGGACCCCAAGCTAGGAGTCATCATCGAACTGGGATTTCAAACCATCTATGGTGAAGATGGATCTGTCCGATTCAGATGCGCAAAGGAGGAAAAACAGAGGCTAAGGAATCCTTGGAGAAATGCTATCATAGTGAAACTCTTGGGGAAGAAAGCTGGTGTTATGTATATGAAGAATAAACTTGGCAGCTTATGGGCGAAATCAGGTTCAATCACAGTAGCTAACCTGGGGAACGAATTTTACTCTGTCAAATTCACGAGCTTGGAGGACCTTAATTTGGCTCTAACAGGAGGACCGTGGACTCTCATGAAGCACTACCTGGCCATAAGGAAATGTGAGCCTTTTTTCAATCCTCATAGAGCAAACATCCATCGTGTAGCAGCCTAGATAGGGCTGGCAATATGGGCCAACCCGCCCCGGCCCGCCACTAGCCCGCCCAAAATGGGCTGGCCCGTCCCGGCCCGTTTTGATAAAATGGGTTGAATTGAGTAACCCGGCCCGTTTTATGAGTGGGCTGGCGGGCTACGGGCCAGCCCGCCTAAAATAAAAAAAATATAAAAATAAAATACAAAAAATTAAATTCTGCATAAAATCACATAAAAAAATCTGCATAAAAGCATACAAAAATCTGTATAAAATCCTAATGTGCTTATGAAACCAAGAAGATCAGTATTTAATAATCTGCATATAAATATGCATCTTTCAATCCAAAAATATTAAAAAAAAAAAAAATCATATCAGGATAAAATAGAATAACAAAACAAGTAACAAAGTGTTGTATGAGCAGTCCACAACAATTCAAAAAAGCCACTTGCAAGCAGAGAAATCTAAGATACGGAGCTACATAACAATTGGGTAACCTAAAAAAAAAAAAATGACTTGGCGGGCTGACCCATATGGGCTGGCGGGTTTGGCGGGGCGGGTGGGTTGAAAGACTCAACCCAGCCCGCCCCATTTGGCAGGTGGGGCGGGCCAGCCCGGCGGGCTCAGCCCATTTTGCCGGCCCTAAGCCTAGATACGGCTACTAGGTATTCCTCTTGAGTTCTGTGTTATATCTGTCCTGAAGTTAATTGGAAGTTCTATTGGCAAAGTGCTGAAAATTGATAAAACTACATCATTGGGGGATAGAGGAAAGTATGCCAGGATTTGTGTAGAACTAGATCTTTCTAGTCCTTTGAGGGGGGAATATATTATAGAAGAGGAAACCTTCAAGGTGGAGTATGAAGGTCTATATCTAATTTGTCTCCGATGTGGGAAGTATGGGCATAATTCTGAAAAATGCCCAGATTTTGTGAAACCTACCGAAAGCAATAAGACTCAGTAGCCTGTCATTGTAAAAGAGTCTCCTACCGTGAGTCCAGGTGTGGGACCCTGGATGGTGGTCCAAAGGAAGAAGTTTGCAAAAAATCCTCAAGTGAAAAAAGTCAAAGGTAAAGAAGAAAGAATTTTTGGAGTGGACATATCCAACAAAAAACAATCAAGCCAGCAAAAAAAAGATCCAGGGAGTAATGCTAGCCCTAGTGTGCTGAAGAGTCCTAGCTTGAAAGCCTCTGGTGGAGCCAAGATCAATGTCAGTAAAGAAAATAAAGGTGACCATATACCTCAAAACCATCCCCATCCTTCGGGTAGGAAGACTCCAATAGCACACAAAAAGACCACAGGCAAACCCTTTTACAAACCTAAAGCTCCAGAGAATCCAAATACTTTTTCTTTTGCCTCTGAATCTATTTCAGGGGGAAAAAGCTCTACATCCCTAGAGCTCCCTTCATCCAGTACACCTTCTAAAATGGCCCCCAAGAGTCTAAACCCCACGGCCTCAGATCACAGTCCTGGGATAATGCCCAATTCCTCAGAGGCAGAGAAGGAGCTTTGCTCCAAGATAGCTGCAACCAAGCTAAGTGGTAAGGAGATGGCAATCACTCAATGTGATATGTGTATAGAAGAAGGAAATCCTTCGGATATGGAAATCACAAAGATGATTAGTGAGGAACAGCCCACAACAGATGAACCTCCTGATTCTGAAGGTGCAGTGGGTATGGATATAGAGAAAAAGAATATAAGCACTGAAGCAGTGCCTATAGCTAAAAGCGACCAGGGGCTTTGTAACACTGGACCTGTTCTAGTTATCCAATGAATTGCATGATTTGGAATTGTAGGGGTGCTGCGAAGAAAACATTCAAACCAACCCTTAGTAATTTCATTAAGAAACATAAGATTGGCATGGTTGCAATCTTAGAACCTAGAATCAGTGGGACTATTGCCCAGAAAAAAATAAAACAACTCGATTTTAACCAGTTTGTTATGGAAGATGCAGTTGGCTTTTTTGGAGGAATCTGGATCCTGTGGAAAGATGAGTGCTTCAATATCTCTATCATAGAGAAAAACAGTCAATTTATCCATATGTCCTGCTCGGTTAATTCAGGGAGGCCTTTTTTCCTGACTGTAGTCTATGCTAATCCTAGAGAGGAGGTTAGGGAGGAGTTGTGGCCCAATCTTATAAGAATCAGTGAGAATATAGTGGGCCCTTGGGCTATGATGGGTGACTTCAATGAGATAGCTTCTGTCTGTGAGAAGAAAGGAGGTGCTCCTGTAAATGTTGCTAGATGTCAAAACTTCTCATCCTTCCTTAATACTTGTAATATCATGGACATTGGCTGTAGGGGTTCAAATTTTACCTAGAGAGGTCCTAAGTGGACTCATTTGGATAGGGTTTTTAAAAGATTAGACAGAATTTGTGTGAATGCAGACTGGAGAGTAATATTTGAAGATGCCAGTGTGAGATCCTTACCTAGACTCAATTCGGATCACAACCCACTTCTCTTGTCTCTCATCCCAAATAGTTCTTCCTGGAAGGAAAGACCTTTCAGATTTCTAGTGCCTGGCAAGAACATGCTACTTTCTCCCACTTTCTGAAATTTGTGTGGAATCCTCAGCTCAAAATTAATCATAGCCTGAATGATTTGGTTAAGCCTCTGAAATCTTGGAACAAAAAGGATTTTGGGTGTATTCAGGTCAGGAAAGACTATCTTCTTAAAAAGCTTCAAGAAACTCAATTGAATACCAATAGCATGTTGGACCATGTTCAATCTGAGTTAGACAAGGCTCTTCAAGAAGAGCTAAACCGAGTGTTGGATCAAGAAGAAGCTCTTTGGTTCCAGAAGGCTAGATGCAAGTGGGTTGCTGATAGAGATCGTAATACTAGATTCTATCACACCACTACAATTATCAGGAGAGCTAGGAACAAAATCCTAGAATTAAAAAATGATGAAGGGCATCTGGTGAGAGAGGAAGAAAACTTGAAGAAGCTCATCAACAAGTTTTTCAGTAACCTGTTTACAGAAGAGAACCAAAATAGACCTTGGACTACTACAAGAGCTAACTGGCCTGTTTTGGATAACTCTGATCTGAAGAAGCTTAATGATCCTATTTTGGAGCTAATGATAAAGGAAGCCTTCTTTTCCATGAGTGGTTTAAAATCCCCTGGACCAAATGGATTTCCTGCTTTTTTCTTTCAGAAAAATTGGGATCTAATTAAGAAGCAAGTGGTGGAGGGTGTTAATCAGATTTGGAAGAATCCTTCTGAGGTGAGGGATCTCAATAGAACATTCCTGGTTCTAATTCCCAAACTGGCTAAACCTGACAGAATCTCTCAATTCTGGCCCATTGCTCTTTGCTTAGTGCTTTACAAAGGTATCAGCAAACTTATAGTAGGGAAGCTGAAACCCATTCTAAACAAGCTTATCTCTCCTCAACAAGCCAACTTTGTCCCCAACAGGCAAATTCAGGACAATATCATCATTGCTCAGGAAATGGTCCACTCTATGAATAGAATGAAAGGAAAAAGGGGCTTCTTCACTATAAAGATTGATCTTGAAAAAGCCTATGATCGAATGTCCTAGAGTTTTATTCAAAAAGTCTTAATTGATATCAACCTTCCAGATCTCTTGGTGCAGCTCATCATGCATTGTATTTCTTCTTCTGAACTAGAAATTCTCTGGAATGGTACTCAATCGGGTAGAATTTCCCCTAGTAGAGGCCTTAGACAGGGGGACCCTATTTCCCCCTACATCTTTGTCCTTTGCATGGAGAAGTTGTCCCACCTAATTGCAGATCACATGAATACCAAACAGTGGAAGCCTATGTCAGCTGGTAAATGTGGTCCTCCAATCTCTCACCTGCTTTTCGCGGATGACCTACTGCTCTTTGGTGAAGCAAGTATTGACCAGATAAAGATCATCATGAATTGCCTTGCTACTTTTGGAGATATGTCTGGACAAAAGGTTAGCTACCCCAAATCCAACATTTTCTTCTCAAGGAATGTTGCCTCTGAGCTTTCTAGTGCTATTATGGAATTAAGTGGCTTTGCTCATACCAAGAATATTGGCAGATATCTGGGTTATAGGATGAAACATGAGAGAATCAGCAAACAGCACTATGGGGATATCATGGATAGAGTTAATGACAGGCTTCAAGGCTGGAAAAAGAACTGTTTGTCAATGGCAGGGAGAGTTACCCTAGCTAAATCTGTCATCTCAGCCATTCCTATGTTCAGCATGCAGAATAGTCTTCTCCCTTAAGGTATTTGTGAGGATATTGAAAAACTCCAAAGGAAATTCATATGGGGTGACACAGACAATCAAAGGAAGAGTCATTCGGTTAACTGGGATCAACTCAAGCTACCAAAAAACCAAGGAGGTCTGGGTATTATCAACCTAAGAAAGCAAAATGAAGCCTTTCTCCAGAAGTGTGCCTGGTCCTTAGTCCAGTCCCCTGAGCAACTATGGGCTTGTGTATTAGTTACTAAATATGGCAGAAACAAAAATCTGGTGAAGGAAGTTACTAGCAAAGCTTATGACTCCCATTTGTGGAAGAGCCTAGCTAAAATTTGGCCTGACATGATTAGAAATATATCTTGGCAGATTGGAAATGGCAAGAAAGTTAATTTATGGAAAGATAATTGGATTGGTTCCAATACTGATCTAATGTCCCTTGCATTTGTTTCCCTTACAGATGAGGATGTTGCTCTCAAGTTAAATCATAGTTCCTTTCTGTCAGGTGTGGGGTGGAATATTCAATTCCTTATGCATCATTTTGATAGGAGTATAGTGAATCAGATCCTGGCCAGCCCTTGTTCGAGTGAGGAAGCAGGAGAGGATTATCTTTGCTGGACAAATGTGTCACCAGGCCAATCCATTGTGAAATCTGCTTACAGGAACCTGATTAGAAATGCCAATAATTATAGCCATGACAATTGGGATAGAGTTTGGAGCTGGAAAGGAAAAGAGAGTATCAAAATTCTCATGTGGAAGATGCTTCATGAGAGGATGCTAACCAAAGAATACATTAGCAGATGGAGTGGTTCTTCAAATAATTGCCCTTCGTGTCCAGATTTAGTGGAGACAAGCCTTTATGCTTTTAGGGACTGTCCTAAAGCAAAACATGTTTGGTTATCACCCATCTTCCAACCGTTTCCAATTGGTTCTTCAACTCTAGTTCCTTCAAAGAGTGGATTCAATTTAACTTGAATCAGGGGATTAAAAGTGATAAAGACTGGAGGGACTTCTTCTTTACTTCCTGCAACTTTGTGTGGTCTTGGAGAAATAAAGAGCTCCACGATATAATAGCAAAACGTCCAGCTGATCCAGCTTGTGTTCTTGCTGCGTTAGTTGGGGAAAATAGCAGTTGTAGAAGAGACCGAAAGCTGTAGCATGATCCCAAAATTATTGTGCACCCTTCCCCTGCTAGATGGATTGTCCCTGATCAAGGTATTCTCAAATTGAATGTGGATGCAGCAACAGTGGATGGAGCGGCTTGTGGAGGTCTTTTAAGAGATTGGAATGGAATTTGGATTAGTGGATTTTCTACTTTTATTGGTTCATGTTCCCCCTTACAAGCTGAACTTTGGGCTATCTTTCATGGATTGGAGTTTGCTTGGAGTTATGGTTGGAAGAACATTACTTTGGAGTCAGATTATGTTCAAGCTTTATGCTATCTTACCAATTCAGGTAATGAAACTCGAAAGCCAACTCTGGTGGCTAGGATTCGAGCTGTTCTTATTAGAGACTGGGCTGTCTCTTTGAAACATGTTCCAAGGAGCTGCAATACTTGTGCGGATTGGATTGCCAAAAAAGTCTTAGATGATTCCTTTGGCCTTGTCACCATCTCATCCCCTCAAAGTGAGCTGCTCAACCTTCTTGCTGCGGACCTTCTTGATCCTGGACAAGTCCCAGCTGAGTTCTAGTCACTGCTGCTGACCTGTTATGGCTATCAGTGGTGTCTTTTCTGTTCTGTTTTTACTGCTTTCTTAGTTTGCTGTTAGTTTCTTTTTGCTGTCTTGTGGGGCTATGCCCCATGTAGTTACCAAAAAAAAAAAAAAAGATTAATGCTCTTCTGGGTATTGGCCTTTGTACGAAAAGAAAGAAAAGTAAAACATGTAGCATAAATAAAAGAGTTTGATCAACATAAAAAATCAAAGAAATTCCCCACACCCTCAATTAAAAAAAAAATAAAAAATAAAAGAAATGGGTAAATATAAGCACACAATATTTTTTGTCATGAAATGATTTTTTTGACAACTAATTCATGAAAAATATTCGATTGGAATATTGTTAGATTCATATATACAAAAATTAATAATTTCTTATCACTTGAATCAATAGTTATTAATAATGTAAAATGAATTTTTAAGTTTATATACATGATATCATTACTCAATTCATTAATTTTTGGTTAACAATTACAATCAATAATCTTAAGATATCTCTCACAAATCCAAAATATCAACACACAAAATAGTTTTCACCAAAACAAAACATTCAATCATAAGAAAATCATGGCTCACGAATTTTGTCTACCCGTCATAACACCATAAATTGTGGCATACAATCTCTCATGAAAGCGACAAATCTATCATGCTCTTTTCTACTCAAGTTAGCGGCTATAAGGAAGAAGAGAAGTTGAGCCTTTTAAAACCTAATTTCATCACTAAAACATTCATGTGCCCAGCGTTCACTTACATTTGATTTTTTAGGGCATTTCAAGTGGGCTAAACCCAACAAAGTAATTCAAGACAAACATATTGAATCGAATTTGGTCAATTCCTAAGGATATGATATTCTATATATCTTTTATTCATACCTACTTTACTTACTTATTATGAATACTGTTAGATTAGAATATCAACTAATTTTCACTACTTTTCTTTCCTCTTGAGATTTTGATCAAATAGTATTGAAGATGAATAGATAGAATAGATATGAGAAAAATATAATATAATCATATAATATTTTATGCCCAATTCCTAATACCACTGAAACATTTACGCCGGTTGCTAAGATGGTTAGCGTACGTACTTTCTTGTCTGTAGCTATTGCAAAGGGTTGGGAGCTTCACCAACTTGATGTTCAAAATGCATTTCTTCATGGCGATTTGGCTGAAGAGGTATATATGCGATTTCCTCCTGGATTTTCTCATGGATCACCTGGCTATGCTTATAAGCTGCAGAAGTCGCTATATGGCTTAAAACAATCTCCCTGAAACTGGTTTGCTAAATTACGTTCTTTTCTTCTTTCTTTTGGTTTCCAACAATCAAAAGCTGACTATACTTTGTTCACATACTCTACTGCTGAATTTTTTGTTGTTGTTCTCATATATGTGGATGACATTATATTAGCTGGCAATAGTTCTTCTCTATGCGCTAAGGTAAAGAATCATCTTCACACATGGTTCAAGATCAAGGACTTTGGTAAACTCAAATATTTTCTTTGGCATTGAAATAGGTCGAAGCTCCTCTGGCCTGTTTCTTTGTCAACGCAAATTTGCACTTGATATTCTCAAAGAGTGCGGTCTTCTTGGCTGTAAGCCTGTGGAATTTCCAATGGAGCCAAATGTTCAATTAGCAAAAGCAGATGGACCTGAATATTCTGATCCTACACGCTATAGAAGGTTAGTAGGACGACTTATTTATCTTCCTATTACACGTCCGGAGCTCAGTTATGTTGTTCACTGTTTATCTCAATTCATGCAACATCCAAAACAGCTCCATTATGATGTTGTCATTCGTGTTATTCGCTATATCAAGGGTAATCCTGGTCAAGGACTTCTTCTAAATAGAAACTGTGATCTTCAGCTTCGTGCTCATTGTGACTCAGATTGGGCAACCTGTCCAATTACTAGGCGGTCTGTTACTGGTTACTTTGTCACTCTAGGTTCCTCTCCTATCTCTTGGAAGACAAAGAAACAACATACCGTGTCTCGTTCTTCCGCTGAAGCAGAATATAGATCTATGGCAAGTGCAACCGCATAACTGTTATGGCTCAAATCATTTTTACAATCCCTTGGTGTTCATCATCAGCGCCCCATGCAATTATTCTGTGATAGCCAATCTGCTCTTCATATTGCTTCGAATCCCGTTTTTCATGAACGGATAAAGCACATCGAGTTGGATTGTCATTTTATTAGGGAGCATATTATGTCCAAAAACATCTGCACAGCTCACATTCGAACTGATGTCCAGCCAGCAAATATTCTCACTAAGGCACTTGGGCGAAAACAGTTCCAATGTCTAAAGTCCAAGTTGGGCATTTCATCTCTCCATGCTCCAACTTGAGGGGGAGTATTAGGAAAGCTATAAAAGTTGTAACTGTAATTCAATTTAGTCTTTGTTAGTTTCTATTTATTTGTATTTTATTCTATATTATTTTGTATCCTTAGCATGTAGTTAGTTTGTTACGATTTCTAGGAGATTTTTGGATCAGCTTGTAGCTGCTGATTGTTTAGTTTGTTTTTGCTGTAATTTGTTATTTTGTTACGGTTTCAAAGTCTTTATTTAAAGACTTCAGTTTCATCAATGAATTCAAGCAATTCAATTATATCAGTTTCTAATATGGTATTAGAGTCTCGTGTCCCGGGTTCGATCCTCACCGTCATCCACTTTCTTTCAAGTGGAATTTCTTTGTACGCACAGGTAGGTGGGCCAGTACATTGTCCACCCTTCAAGCCCAGTGGGCTCTCGTGTGAAGGGGCGTGTTGAGATATATAAAACCATTAAAAAGCCCTCATCCAAAAACTTAAGATTTTGGGTTGAATTGGTTCTTTACATAGACCTAACACAAAGAAGAAAAAAACAAGCAAGCAGGGTCAATTATTTTGTAAATCAATTTTATTTTCTACTGTGACATTTAGTGGTTCATATGATAACTCACACGGCTGCACAAGTAAAATGTGCTTTACAATTGACTCTCCTCGCAAGCAATTTCAGTCACAGTCAAGATTGACCCACTCGGTAAAACAACTAAGCAAGTATATCATATCATTTTAGGAAGAGTAGTTAAGATATAGATATGGATCATTTTCTGTTATTGCATATCGTAAGAATGTTTATGAGAGTGATGAAGACACAAATAATTTTAAATAATTACACCATGTTCGATTAGATCATTTATATGTGGAGCTTATACTTTTAACTTTCTATATAATTTTATTCCTTGGCAGCCAAGTAAAGCAATTAAGTCCAGTGACATAATTTATTTTTAATTTATTAGGGTAGTTGGGTTCAACGTGGGATGAAGATATATTAGCAAGGGATTCGAATATTCGACTCTATGCAACAATGCTCTAGTTTATGAAATGCACACTAACTTCTACAAATTATAGGACAATAAATTAAATCTTTTTATTTTTTTAAATATTTAAATTATATAAATATCATTGTATTTTTTTCATATTTTTTCCAATTGTAATGATGTCATTTACATATCTCTTTTTTGGTAACTTATAGCCATAAATAGATGAGTTATTTAATGCTTACGAAAATAAATGTTTAAAGACAACAAAATTTGGTTCCAAGAGTTATTGGTATAATGATGTCTCAAAGATTTGACATGTCCAAAAAGTAAAAAGTAATGAATTCATTCCTGAAAATTACAATTCCTAAATTGGCAAAAATACTCGAACCTAAAATTGAATTAATTGAGTCCATTAGAATTTGAGACATAAGTCATAGTGATTATGAGTGTGTATGACAACCATTCTATTTCCGAGCACTGTTTCTAAATAGAAACAATTCTTTTTTATTTCTGTGCCTTAGAATAGTTTCTGAGAAAAAAAAATGTGTTTGATAACATGTTCCGTTTTTATTCCGAGAATGAGAATTGTGTTTGATAACACAACAAATAATATAATAAAAAATAATTCTTATTAAATATAAAAAAATTTCGGATCAACTCTTTCCTTTCCATATGGTGTGGTTGTGGTGGTGGTGGCGGCGGCGGTACGGTAGTGGTGGTAACAGTGACGTTGTGAAGATAGTGGTGGTGGTTGTGACGGCAGTGGCTGCGACGATGACGGTGATAATGGTGGCAACGGCGGTGGTAGTGGTGGGGATGGTGGTGGAGGAGGTGACAGCAGTGGCAGCGACAATGGTGGTGGGTATGGTGGTTGATGGCGACAACAATGGTAGCAGTGACATGGTGGTGGTGGTTGTGAAGGCATCATGGTGGTGGTGGTGGTGGCAGTGGCTGCGGCATTGGTGGTAGGTGACAGTGGTGGTGTTGGTGATGGTGGCGATGGCTTGGTGATGGTAGTGGTGGCATTGGTGTAACGGTGGCGATGATGGTGGTGATGCCGGTAATGGCTGTGACGATGGTGGTGGTGGTTGGTGGCGGCGGTGGCGACGATGGTGGTGGTGAAGACGGTAGTGGTTGCGGCAATGGTAGTGGTGGGTGGTGACAGTGGTGGTGATGGTAGTGGTGGCGTCGTGGTGATGGTAGTGATGGCGATGGGGGTGGTGGCACTCGCGTGTGATGGCGATGGTGGCGGTGACGACAATGGTTGCAATGATGGTGGTGATGGTTGATGGCGGTGATAGTGGTGGTTGCGGTGGCGGCGATGGTAGTTGTGGTGGTGGTGGCATGGTGGTAGTGATGGGTGGAGGTGGTGGTAATGGTGGCGGTGACATCGTGGTGGTGGCGCCTGCGCTAGTGGTACGATGGCGGCGGCGACGATGGTGGCAACAGTCGTGTCGGGATTATGGTGGTGGTGGTGATGATGGTAGAGGTGGAGAGTGATTGAGAGAGATAAGTGTTTCTCATTTTGAGCTCGGGAACAAAAAAACAAAAAAAAAAGTTGATTCTTCTTTCTGTTCCCCAGCACAATAATTAAACCGGTTCATCCCGGGAACAAAAAAATAAATTGATTTTACCAAACGAGTTTCCTATCCATTTCTGTTCCCGGGAACAGAAATTAAAAAAGAATTGATTCTGGGAAGGTTGTGATACGCACCCTATGTCATTTTCTAGAAACTGGCTGTGCTTTCAATTGTAGACACAGCAGATAGGTTTTCTTGAAATAGTGTTGATGATGATGAGTGATTATCTTAATCTCGAGTTAAGGTAAAGGCTCCATAGAATAGGCTTTTTGACCATTATAACCCATTATTAATAATTAATTATCAAATTGACTTTCATTATAAACTGTTTCAAAAATTTAACCTCCCAAAAAAACATAACACTAATTTGTCCCTGTTTGGCCATTGACCACCAAGCCTACCCGGGTAGGCCCCTTCCCTACCCGGGTATTTTTTGAAATTTTATGTCTACCCAGTTAGGGAGAGATGTACCCGAGTATATTTCTTGAGATCTGATAAATTGCTTGAATTATTTATCTGGATAAGAAGTGGTGTACTCGGATAAATCTCTGCCAGAACCCCAATATCAATGGGTTTCTGTTTTCGTTTTTTTGTTTTTTTTTTAAACATGGTTGTGAATGATTTGACAGAGAGATGCGGGATTGGGAATAAGGAGCAGAATGAGTGGTATTTCTTTAGCCACAAAGATAAGAAATATCCAAGAGGAACGAGAACCAATAGAGCCACCACCATGGCAGGGTTCTCGAAGGCAACAGGAAGAGACAAGTCAGTGTATGAACGAACAAAACTCATTGGCATGAGGAAGACCCTCGTTTTCTATGCAGGAAGAGCTCCTAATGGACGAAAAACTGATTGGATCATTCACGAGTATAGGCTAGAATCTGACGATAATGGAACTCCACAGGCAAGCATATACATGGCAGGGTTTTTATATATCATTGGTCGAGATTTATCCAGGTACATCTTTTCTTATCCGGATAAATAATTTAAGTAATTTTTCATATCGCAAGAAATATATCTGGATACACCCTCCCTACCCGGGTATGCATAAAATTTCAAAAAATACCCGAGTAGGGAGAGGTTTACCCGGATAGACTTGGTGGTTAACGGTCAAATAGAAACATATTGGTGTTATATTTTTTAGAGAGATTAAATTTTTGAAATAATTTATAATAAAAATTAATTTAATAATTAATTATTAATAAAAAATTATAAGAGTCAAAAAGCCCGATAGAATATCTTCCAAGGATTCGGCTTTTCACAAAAAGAGAATAAGTTTCGGATCACGGGACCCGTCGTCTCGTAGCATAGCCTACATTGCTATCATATCATATCATAAAAATGAATCATGGCACTGTTTGTAAAATATCTTGGTGGTTCTTCTTTTTCTGTGTGTGTGGTTCTTTTATTAAATAAAAATAATAATAATATATTTATCATTTCTTATTTTATCCATTTTTGTATGATTTATTACTTTTTAAATCCCACGATTTTCTACTTTTACTAAAAGGAGTAACTCATTTACAAAAAGAAAAAAGAAAAAAGGAGTAACTCAGAGTACATAGCACCAAATATATACTTCTCTTTTTGGATGTATTTTATTTTTTTATATAAACAAATTTATGCATTATATTTTTTAAAGTCAGAACTATTTTATTTTTTTATCAATATCTAAAAAAAAATTAATAAAAAAATAATATTATGACTTTTTTAGAAATTTATTTTTTTAAAAAATATTATTTTATTTTTTTCTGACTTTTAATTTTTTTTAAAAGTTGCATTCAAATATAAATGCAAAGTGAAAAAAAAGTTTATTTTGAAAAAGAATTCATCCAAACATGTCCTAAATCATACACTACATATTTTTAATTGAGATACGATATTATTTATATCTTTTTTTATGCCTACTCATCTCCAATACAATTGAATCAGAATATCAAGAGAAAAATTAGTTTAGATTCTAATCTAGGGATGACATAAGTAGCTAAGGTACGCATAGAAAAAGATAAATAAAATATCCTATCATTTTTAATTTTAATAGCAGAATATGTACCGGAAAATTTACTCCTTAACTTCTATATTATTACGTAAACATGTTATTCATATACAACGCTGCCATTATACTAGCAAATTGAAAAAAAAAGCTGTGCACCTGTGTAACAAAACAAGCCTTGGGAGTTATGAGGCTAAAAAGTGTGAAAATGACATTGTCTAAGTGATGCCTTACCGAAATTCCCATAATCCAACTAAATTATGCCATAGGTTAGTTTAGTAAGAGGATCAAAATTGAATAAAGAAGATTAAATTATTTTATGGATCCTTTTAACTTTATTAAGTTTTTAAATAAATCGTTATAATTTTGAAAGTTTTTAATAGAGCCATGACCCATTTAAAATTTTTAATCATTAAACAGGTTCTTAAAATTTAACAAAAACGTATGATATTGAATAGGGACTTATTTTAAAAATTGAAAAAATATTGGTTCTTCATTTATAATTTCTAAATTTTAGATAATTAAAAAAAAATTAATAAAGCTATAGAAATTTAAAAAGTATTTTATCAATAAATAAATTCATAAATCAGTTTTTAATGTAACAACTAGTACATTACACGATTTTTTTGAATTTAAATAAAATTTTAAAATCATAAATTACAGTGAAAAACATTAATAATTATAAAGAAAACATAGTTAATTGATTCGAATAAAATGTAAGAAAAATATATTAAAAGAGAAAAAAATAGATTTGAGCTTAAGAGCCATGAACCATTAACGAACCACGGATCATTAATCACATCGTTATGAGTTTATGGGTAATGTTCATATCATTTGGCTATGGAGTTTGATTTTAAAGCTTGCTATAAATCAATATTATTAATCTCAAGCCGATCAACTCAACCAAAGTACTAGATGAATAATTTAACCGGTGGATTACCATTCAATTGATTAAATTAAATTTATATAAATTATATAATACATAAAATAATAGAAGCATTTTAACATACATATATAGCTTGCGATAAATGCTGCATACGTTCATCATGGATTCGATCCCAGGAAATCAAATCTCAATGATTTAGACAACATTTGAAAAACCAACCAGAGTTTATAAGTGAATCACCGATTTGATATCACAAACGATCTAATGACTACACAGGACCGATAAGTGATCGGGTTCCGGTTTTTTTATGCCTAATTTAGAAAGAAAGAAAAAACGACACTGGAATGTTAAATACAAATAAACCCCTAATGCATGAAAAGGAACAAAACAAAATCTCTTACCAAAATTTCATTTTAAAAAACAAATGTACCTAAGAATTCTTGCCCAACGCATTTTATGTTATAAATTTAGTAATTATTTTGGGATGTATCTGTCAAAACAAAACATCTTTAAAAAAAAAACAAAATCGTGCTGTTATTTTTTTGAATAAACCATACAAGACAATCATGTTCGAGCCGAAAACATTCACATATGATAGTCTAGATGTCCCAAAGAATAATTTTTTTTTTACATTCGTAAGAAGTTGAACTCAAAGACGTTTGTTATTCACACCACATATTCTCTATAAAGTTGCCAAACTTCCCTCTTTTGGGCCTTGCACGTTCATGAACGCGAAGATCAAAGCACAGTATTAGAATTTTTTATGGCAAAGTCAAGGAACAAAAGTATAATTGACTTTAGTTTCCAAAAAACCCAAAAAACAAAAGTATAATTGACTTTACATTGACAGCCTTACCCTTTCATACCACAAGAAAAACTCCAATTCCCATCTTATTATACCAAATTACCAACTTACATTATAAACGATCTCAGGCACTATTATAGTACTAATAATAGAAGTTATAGATATAAACCATCAGATGTTATCGTACTTTTTCCCTCGTAGAAAACCTTGTAGAGTAGCTACCGCAGATTATTCTTGCTTCACGTCTGCACTTCCAGGTTTATCAGGTTCTGTTGGCGCTGGTTCAGCATGTGCCTCAGCCTGCTATAACATTGAGATTTGTACTTCAGTTTATATTTACAAAACACAAAATTGTTTATAAGCATGCACATACGTCAAAACAAAAGTATGATGCAAACGCCCATAACAGTATCCATCATCAAGTCATGTAGAGCAGCAATACTCAACCAGGACAACTGAAGGGTCACTAAATGGTTGTTTAAAGGATCACTCCTTTATACATAATCCATCTTTAACAAAGATAAAACAAAAGGACAACGAATAGATTTCTTCTCAATAGAGAGATGTATGTGATCATCGGTAACACAATCCCTTGTCAGCTAAACCAAATATCATGCTGGACAACAGACATTTGAACAACGCTCAAATTATTCCCGGGATGATAGTCTTTATAAAAAGACTGATAGACCCCTTTACCAAGGCATATGCAATAAGAAGAGGGATGAGAAGTAGAAGGATAAACACACAAGGCTGAGAAAGACAAAATAGAAAGAAAAAAAAAAAGGAAATATTTGACAGTTAAGTCTAGAGCATAACTGAATGCTAACCTAGCAAGGAATAGTGGGAGGTGGGATTCAGTTAGGGAAAAATGAGAATATAAGTGGAAACGATATGTAGTGCATGGTAGTCATAAATTAAGTAAAAAGAGGGTTAGGAAGGGTCTAGAGATAATGAGTTGACAGATCTCTCCAGTTTTCTTTGTTTTTCGGCAATTTTCTGTTTATGTCATACACCATTTTCTGTTTCTGAATCCCTATAAGGAGCTAGTCTCCATTACTTCTTAATAATATACATTTAGTTCCATCAACAACCAACAGCCAACGATCATGTATCAGGTAATATTGCATAAAAGGTAGCAGGATTCAGACCTCACTTCTAATTCAAAACTTTCCTCGTTAATATCACCAATTATACTTCATTATCCATCAAAATAAATTAAGTAGTATTAATTATAATAAAGTACAACAACTAAAAAGTTGAAAATAATACAACCAATTATTCTTTATTATTTATTAATTTTTCTTGCAATCAAACCCAAATAAAAATAAGTGCCCTGGCCACGGAATCCTACAGACACTCCAGGAATTACACATCAATCATTCTATCAATTTATTAGGATTAGGTTTTCCTCCTTTCCTAATTTTTAGACACAATGTTGAACTTCTTTGAATCTGAGACACCATTTACAGTTGGAAGTGGCACAGAATGGTAAAGGCACCAATGTTCAAATTTTACAGAATTGACAGCTTCCAGAACAAGTCACCAAGAATAGAAGAATTAAAAAAAAAAAAAAGAAGCCCAAGAAAAGAAAGGGTCACTTAAATGCTAATAGGATCATAAGATTTGGAACCAGATCTCAGTATCATCCTACAGAACAGTGGCAACATCAATTTCTATCATGTAAATTGGCACAAAATGGTCATATGGAAAACTAAAAAAGCTCAGAGTGATGAGATTGCTAGCAGAAGACGAAATATTATTTTTGTCAAATGCTGTTCCACGATATTATGCCTCCAATAAAGACTTCTACAAAAAGATATTTGAGAGGATTAATACTTGTGTTCCGTTCGATATAGTCTTACACTCATGAAAAACTGTCCATATTGCAACGTGCATCACGTCATATCCTACTTGGTTTAAATTTTTTTTATTGACAGAAAATCTCAACTGACTTAAGCACCTTGAGGTTCAACAAAATGCTTATTCATAATCATTTAGGAAGGCATTAGTTGATCTAATGGATTTGTAATGTGCTTTGAGTTATCTAAGAAAACCTCAAATCTCTGCAGTTTCTCATTGCTTCTCTAATAAGCTTAGCCGTGTTTTGACATCCATGATTAACCCACAATGTTCATCAAGATCCCCAAAAGCCACATAGTTGCCAGCTACTGCACAAAGCTGTGTTACAACCACATACTGTTAAATGTGGGATGGTTGATGCTCCTAAGAGATCCCAGAAGATGATACATTTTGATTTAGAGGAAAGCCCACTCCTAAAAGTAAGTTGTTAAGTGGGGAGATCCTCCACTTCAAAAGGGAGTTCGATGTCCCACACACAGCTACATGAGACTCACATTCACCAATTCCATCAGATAGGAAAGAGTTGTCTCACACACTGCCAATAAGGGATTCCCACCCCAGCATCATATTGGTTATTTCCTATAATCTAAAAGCAAATAATCTCTCTTATTGATCAGGATGAAATCATGGATTAATCCACAGTACAGTTGTTAGAATCTCACGATTCACTATCCGAATCTCGCAACTCGGCAAGCCAGCAATTCATATCATGTAATGAATTGGAGTTAGCTTAAAATCGTGTAATTCATGCATGAACCAGTGTGATTCCATATCACTGATACAAATTGCACGATTCAAATGATTCATTAATTAATTTTCTTTTTTTTGCTTCAATTCTCAAAAAAAGAAATTGAAAAAGTCAAATACGATTAAATTGTTAAATGAAAATGAACTAAAGGAGCGCAATTTGAATCGAGATTCAAAATCGGAGATTCACAATTTGAATTGCGATTTGATAACCTAGATCCACAATTAGAGGTCCTAGGTTCAAGAAAAACACTTCTTCAATGGTGCGTTTGGTTTGTTTATTGGTTTCACAATTTCCTTTGCAAATTATTAAAAAACAAGGAATCATTCTTGTAATTATTAATAATTAGTGAGAACAAATCATTAGAGAAGTTCAGAAATGGAGGAGAAAAGAATGAGCTTAAATAGAAGCTGGTTGTATGAATAAATATAGAACTAAGTCATTCACTTACTTTACTATCCCTGTTAGTTGGAGGCTTGTATGGACATGCTGGAGGAACCCTCTCCGGTTTCCTGTACTCCCAACCAAAAACCCGATACAATTTTCCCTTGAAAAACAGAAAACTTATTAACATTCAACAATGAACGAAAATAGATCAGATTTGTTCGAGTTTGCGTGGAAAATCAACCTTCAAAAACCAAAATAGAATGGACAATTTCGATTACCAGAAGAAAATCGAAGAGAAGAGGGAGGATGTTGACGATCGGCACCAGAAAGAGGGGCAGCAAACAAGCCAAACAAACCTAATTCACATTCAATTTTTTTTTTTTAAAATAAACAAGAAAATAAAAGATTGATCACAGGAATGGAATGAGAAAATCAAAGGCGATACCATGTTGAGATTGCGAGAACAGTTGATTCAGTTGGCTGTCACAGCAATTGACGAACCCAGGTGAGGTTAGGGAAAGCGAGATCGTGCGGTAATTTTCAAGCGAGGCCAATAGATATGACAATTTAAAAAAAAAAAAAAAAAAATTAAAAAGAAAAGGAAAAAAAAGTCCGACCTGCCGGATTCGAACCAGCGACCTAAGGATTATCTGTTGGATTACCCACTACAGTCCTCCGCTCTACCAACTGAGCTAAGGTCGGCTTGTGCAATCGATCTCGTATAAGATATATAGTTTATTATGTTATAGTAAATACATGGCACTTATTATTCCCCTAAGCCAAATGAGAGCATAGAATTAGATGAGATGTCATCCTCTGACAAACTGATCGAGTTAATTAAGATTGTTGTATTCACTAAACGATTGAGTTGAATCTCCAACTAAAGCTGAAGCAATTCAATTTAGATTGATGTATTTTTATTTTTACTTAACAAGCTGTTGTTATTTAAAATACAAATATTTTTCATCTGATGTGTGTGTAGATGTAATTTCTGTAAAAAAAAACCAAGATTTATAACTTTGAAAAAAAAATTACTTAAAGTATATTAATCAAAAAGCAAAACAACTTTAATTTTAAAATTAATTCAAAAAAATAATGCATAAATATTTTTTTTAATTCAGCCAAACGGTCCATATTTAGTTTTGAAGAAAAATAATTTCTTATACGTTTCTTTTCACAGATATTTTTTCGGTAACTTATAGTATAACCTCCCTCTTGAATTAATAATCAACAAAAATACATCTGTCCACTTTGAGTTATTAAAACGGAAGAAAATTATTTAATTTACTTTTGGAAATGTGAAATAAACTTGCTTATAACAAAATCAGTAATTTGATAGTTAAAAAATAAACAAAAAAAGAGAGTAGATGTTTCCAAGAAACCTTTCACAATTACATTATTCCTTAAATGACGAATTACAAAACTTTGCTTATCTAAATGCATTCTGATGCGTTCAAGTTGTGTATCCGTCTGAGCCGACATCATTTTTGTAACCACTCAAACTCAAATGACAGAACATCTCACATCAATCATCAAACCCTTAAAAAATTGACAAATTCAGAGATGAAAGGAGAAAGAGAAGGGGATTAATGATTATCATCAATATTGCTTAATCATATCTGCTTGTTTGGGAAACAATTCAATCTTTTTCACTCTATGAATGGTTCGAAAGCTAGATGAGAAATTTGTCCGAATTTTCGAAATTAAAAAGTTGTGCAATAAGCACGAATAATAAAGAACAAAAAAGTAATTCACTATACATTTATTGTAGCGGACTTTATTATCCTTGATCATTAAAGAAAATCTGCTGAAACGCTATAGAAGATTCCTTGCAATAAATTAATAGAACCAATTAAATTTTCAGAATTACTGACACTATTAATTTCTTTGACTAAAAGACATTGCATAAACTAAAAGTGGTCATAAGATCCATCCACTTGTACATTGTTCCACCACGAACAATTATACACCGATAACGAACTAGTGTCATCGCATGAATCAAGGACAAGAACGTGTACTTTAACACAAAAAAGAAATTCTCATTTTCATCATTAAAATGACAATAACAATACAAAATGAAGAATGTGCTTATAATATTGGCACTATGTTTTCATCATTGTTATTTATCTTCTCTAAGCATCCCCATTTCTTCACTTTTAAGTTTTAACCCCAACACTCAGGTGTTAGTCTATGGTCTCTTTTGGGGTCTCGGCAATAGTTATAAACCATGTGGTATCTTTGCACCCATCTCATGGCCCTGTGTTGTTGTCTAGTCAACCCACCAGACCCATATGGTGAGGCTGAGACTGGATGGCACCAACTAGGGGCATAGGCTGAACAACCACTAGCCTTGAAGTTTGTGTACCTTGCAACAAAAGGTTGGTATCTGTAATCAGCTTTGTACTTTCCATCTTCAGTTGCCCATGATGAAGCATCCCATATTGAACCATAAAGCCACATTGGCCTCAGTGGAAATGTTGCAGCACTCTTCCTTGGGTACCTCCTTATGGGCACATCATCCACAAGGAATCTGAGACATTGTTTAATTGTGTCAATAAAAGCAAATATATAAAACCAGTTAATAAAAATCACTTTTAATATGGCTGCGATTGTATAAAGTTATAATGGGACCAATTCTATAAAAAACACAAGTAGATCACTAAATTAATGTTACCTCTTTTTGCTTGAGTCATCAGATTATATTCTGCACTATACTAAAAAATCTATGCATTTCAAACAGAAAAATACACATATATTGTGAAAATGTATAGTGACTTACATTAATTCCTTAGGACTCCACATAATAGCATAGTGATGAAAATCTTTGGTAGGATCAAACCAGAGATGGAACTTCATCTCTCTGCCTATAATTTTCCCATCCCCACTTCCTCTTATATAAACATTGGTTTGTAAAGTATAAGGCTTTCCAAATGTTGTCCCAAGAAACTCAATGTCCACTTCATCATGGAAGCCAGGATGTGCTTCATTGTTAGAAAGCTGCCATTAATCAAATCATTAGTAATTCATTAGGGACACCAAACATAAATGTGTAAGCTTCCATCAATTAACATATTCTTTTGTCAAATCATTTGAACATATCTTACATAGAAAGCTGTTATAACTCCTGCGGTATAACCAGGATGGAGCTTAATGGAAGCACCAAAGTACCCGGATCGAAATGGACTAATTGACTTGAAGCCACTTCCTGTTAACCAGAAACAAAAAATGTGTTTCATTTCAATCATATATAGTAGATAAAACGTGTAATGTGAATTGAAACTAATCAGACTCAGACCTGAGGTTCTATCAAGCCAAATTGTTAATGCATTTTGGTCTAAGCTTTGGTGCTGAGGGCCCCAAAGATTTCTAAACCCTTTGTAAAAGCTCATAGACCTGAATTTGGAACTTGGCCAGTAGCCAGGTGAAGGTGGCCAGTAGGCATTGCTTGAAGGGGCCATAAAGAACAAAATAGCAAAGAGAAATATCAGAGCCATGAAGAAAAGTGAGTAAGCTAAAGTGTTAGCAGAAAGTAGAATGGTGCTGCTGTGTAAAAATGCAGGGTGTGAGAGTGAAAGAGAGAGAGGGACTACTCAAAGAAAAGTGCATATATGGAAAGAAGAGTATGGCAGTACAGTTTGATATAAATTAAAAAAAATTAGTGGGTCCCCTGCACAAAGAATTAATGGTGAAACTGAGGAGAATCGAAGAGGGATTAGAAGATTAAGTATTCCAATAATTAATTATAGATCATTACAGACAAAAGATAAGGTCTTTTAATTGTTGGATTAAATTCAATTACACTTTGCAGGGTCACTGAAATTATGTCATTTTCTTTTTCCCAATGCAACTACTTTCTTTCTTACTATTAATGTCAGAAAACCTTTTAGCTTCGTTGGAAGGCTTAGAAAAGATGATGGCATGCACAAGAGGGTAGGTGGGGTGTCTTAAATGTGGCTATGTGAAATTGTGCAATGTTGCATGGCTCTCTAATACAATAATGTTATTTGCTCAATAATAAAGTAAAATAACACAATTTAATACATTGTCTCTATATGTATATCAGATAAATATAATATAAAATTAATTCTTTACATGAATTAGAGAACTCGTGACCTGAGTTTGATCCTTAATGTCCATTCTACTAATACAAACATAAATATTATGTAAATTTTTAGCATAAATAGGTGAAATTTGTACATTGTTCATCCTTTGTGCCCTAATATCTTAGTGTATGTGTCTCTTTGTTTTTTGAAAGACAAAAAGTGTTAAAAAGGAGTATGAAATTTGGCGTGCAAATAACAAAAACCTTTATAATATGTGTGTCGGAGTTCTGAAAGCTGTTGCTGGATTAACCCAATTTTTTGTGCTTTTCACCATACCATGTCCCTCTTCATTGTGTCTGTTACTATTCAATGAAGCATAATTGTACGTGGAGGCCAAAATAGACAACGTAATAAATAATTAAACAAATGAAAAGTTAAATAGGAAAGAAGTGTGGACCAGATTGTGATATAGTCAATTCTCGTGCATGAATCTTAAGTGAGTGTTGGTGTATTTGAACCTGCGAAAACTTCATGAATGGAGTGGGTCAGGAACTATTCATTAATGGTCCCCAAAGCTTGATGTGAGGGGGCACACACGCATGGCTGATTGACTCGTAGAATAACCCTTGTATTTATGATTCATAATCTTACGATAATTAAAAAGAGTCCTTATAGATTGCAGTCAACCACATTAGCTATATGCACAACATACCATAGACACATTCCAGAGAATAAAATGTTTCATGTAATTCAACGTTTAGGGTGCTATGGGATTTAGGGAGACAAATGACAATTAACGTTAAGTGGTCTCAATTTTTCTCTTATTTGGCGAGAGAAATGCATTTGTGCTTACCATATTTGGCTACAACTGGTTTAAACAACTTTTCAAAGCAAAATGGTAGAACCCCCAAAATAAGCGGTCAACTAGATTTTGTGAAATATTACGTTAAAGAATCACTTCAACCCAAAACCTTAAGGTGTTGGGTGAAGGTCTTTTTAATAATTTATATTATATTCTCTAACACACTCCCTCACGCAAGAGCCTTTAGGCTTGAAGCTTCTCTAACACACCTCATCACTCAAGAGCCCTTTAGGCTTGAAACGTGGATATGACACAAGCCTATTATTGGTTTGTCTTGTGTCTTATGCTGCACAAGCCCATTTTTTGGTCTGCCTTGTGCTTTTCTTAATTCCACCTGAAAGTGGAGGGCGATGAGGATCGAACTCGTGATCTCATGGTCATTGAAGCTCTGATACCATGCTAAAGAACCACTTCAACCAAAACCAAAATCTTAAGGCTTGGGTGAAGGCCTTTTTAATGATTTATATTATATTCTCTAATATATTATGAGCCATTTTTGAAAATTAAAATACAAAAACAGGTAAGTTAGCACCTCTTTCAAACATTTGACATTGTAGAGAACCGAACACTGTCCCACGAATCAAACACAATATTTAAGTCTTAGATGCCAAAAGTACAAGAACTTAAGGCATGGTTTCCCAAGATGCAAACAACAAAATCGTAAGATACAGATCTAGAGGGCATTAGTGAGCGCTCTAGCTACAACCACCGTTACGCAATTTTAAAAACAATAACCCCAAATATAGAATCGAAAACAATACAAATACAACCTATAATTATGCAAATAATAGATGTGACGAGAAAAATGCTTATAGAGACTTGTGTGCCCTGGATTTTCAATTACAACTTGCAAGAGCTTCTTTTCTTGACCTATATATGTAGACAAATACACACGATTTGAAACATCACTGTTTTGTCGGTCACACACAGAGGAAGAGAGATAAACGAGTGTGGAGGGCGTGATGGGGATGGCAGTAGGGAGTAGGGACACCTTTCCTTAGCCGACAAATTACGAAGCTCATAAGAGACCTGAATTGGTTCATCTGCTCTGTGGAGTGCTGATCCATAGGATCACTCAAAAAGTTGAAGTTACTCATATGATCCTGAATTAGACCATTATATACTGGCTAGAGCTCGGAATTATGGGGTACTCCATCATAAAACAACAATTAATGCTTTTGAGTTTAAATTTTTAATAGTGCAATTATTCTATGACAATAATAATAATTGTTGTAAATAGTAATATAGAACTCCCACATCATCTATATATCTTTGTATTTTCTTTCTTTTCAGTTATATAATAGAGTTTCCGTTGTGTAGTTGAAACACATGGATTCCATTATATATCTCTTGTCTTATTCTCATTTGACATGGTATCTAGAGCTTAACAAGAGAAATCTTGATCTGCATCTTTTCAGTCGACCCACTGTCCACCGAGTAAAAATTTTCCCAGAAACTGTAACCGTTGTCAGTTTCTGGCCACACGTCAACGGAATCAGAAGGAGCTAATCTACCTAACATCGGAGGACCTACCGTCATCGGAGTCTCCACGCACTGTCTCCCAGACAAAGTTGCCCTACTGTCCTCTATCCATATTTGCCTTCACCTTGTTCGACAGAAATCGTTTGAGTCGCAGGTGTGTAATCTCCACGGACATCATTGTCCCTGTTCACATGGTTACTGCTCGCGAGTTTGTTCTGCACCTGCATCACCGAACCAATCTGTCCCTATTCGCGTGGATCTGCATCAGTCGTTACTTAGTTGCTGGAGTTCCTATTTGTCTGTGATTGTCCCTGTTCCGGTATCAACCTTTGCATGGTTTGCGCCCTTATTGGTGTTTGTTGCTACTGCAGTTCCTTTGCCACGATCTGACGCCTCTTATTCTTAAATTCAAGTTTTTCATAGTGGTTTAGGGTTCAAAGACCTCCATAGTAATTATCTACAACTCCAACATTTTTTTCGGCAAATTTTCTGGCAGAACTAACACTGCTCATGTAACACCCTGTTTTCACAACACAAAGTGTTACACACTTACAGTACAGATGTGCACTTAATTTGTTAAATAGCAGAAGAATTCCTATAAAGTATCATAATAGTTCTGATAAGTCTCCAATTCATTATGTATTAAGGGTTAATATGAGCATGAAATTGATTTAAAAGTAATTAAAAGTTATGAGAATTATAATTAAAGTTTTATTTTATTCTCAGTAATATTCTCATAAAAATTATTATATCTTGCAGTAATTTTCAGCTTAATAAAAAGATAAATTGGAGAGCTCAAGTGGATTTGTTTTGAATTTTTGAATTATATAATTGATTGAAGATCTTATTGAAGATTCTCTTGAATACTTTTAAGGAAATTGTTTCCTTTAAATATAAAAGAGAAGATTTTAATGATTTGATTAAAAATATGATTGGAAATTATAGTAAAGATTCCATTGAAGATATTATGAAAAATTAAAAGATATGGTTTCATCACTATAAAAAGGTGGCACATTCAGAAAGAAGGGAGCTTCTGAACAATTGAGAAGAGCAAATCCTATTTGGAGAGAGAAACACGTATTTCATGCTTTGAAGCATCGGGAGCGGTTTGAATTCACCAATGATCATATTTTCATTTAAACATAACATCAAACACGTGGAACACTTATTTATCAAGTGTTGGCTGAAACCCTAGCGTGATTTTTAGCCATCCATCTTGCATTTTTATTAGTCTTTGGAGCTTAGTTTCACTTTAAACCAACCAACAACCAATCTTAGTGTTATGGATATGAATATCATATCCCAACTACCTATCAGAATATTTTGTGAGATACAGAGCCATCAACATCTCAACAACTCCAAACAGCTAAAGAGCACCAGATAAGGATCACATCCCAACAGAAGAGGAGTTGAATCCTACTACAATTGGGGAATCTCAAAAGGCCCAAGCCTAAGAAGGTAATCCTATAAATAAGAGCCTAAGGACCCCAGGTAAACACTCATAATTCATTTACTACTTCTGCCCACGTTGTGCACACACCCACCTCTTGGCTATAAGCCTATTGCTTGTGCGCAGTGATTGGGACCTCGGCTATAAGCCTAGTATACAGTTGATATACACTATCTCTGAGCGCATACCCTACGGTATAGCAATACGGTCTATCCAGGACCTAACATTGGCGCCGTCTGTGGGAGTCGATAAATTTCGACTCCCATTCCACGATGACGAACACTCATTCGACATCTAGCACTTCCCAAATGTCGCCGCATCAATCTCAGCCTCAGCCTTATGGCATGCCTCAACACCAATCTGCCCCAGAATAGCTCCAACCGGAAGCAAACCCGGTGCTGGTAGAGGTACAGGTCAGCGAGGTCGGCACACAAGGACCGACTCCCAGACCCCAGCCGAATGCAGCGATGGCTGCAGTTCGTCCACCTCCACACAATGAGCCACCAGACGTGACAAACATGGCTATGGGCGCAATCCTTCAAAGGTTGCAAGAAATGGAAAACAGATTCCTGACCCAGCAGCGTATGGATGCCCAAAAGATGGCGACATTGGAGGCCGAGCTGAGGACCTTGAACGCGGAAGGCCAGCCTAGGGGAGCCGAGCATGTCGTAAATGGCCGACCTCAGCAGCAACATGCCGAAGGAGTACAACATCAGAACGCCGAAGGCGTAACTCATCAGAACGCTGAAGGCGTCCAACATTAGAATGCTGAAGACCTCCAGCATCAAAACGTTGAAGATCGACCTAGAAGGCGCGGCTATGCTGGTGATGGAGGTCCGCGGCAGCAGAACGCGGCTACAGTCGAAGGAAACGCGCAGAATGTGAAGAACCTTAATCTCGGCAACAACCGGAATGGTGGAGGTCCGAACGACAACCAGGACGAAAATTATCTGGAGGATGAAGAGGCTAATGATAGCCCATTCACTGGGAGGCTCATGAACTTGGCCATACCGCCGAGATTCAAGAGCACCAGGATACCTCCATACGACGGAAGTTAGGACCCAGAAGCCCATTTAGAGGATTTCAAAACCGAGATGTTATTCAACGGGATCACTGGACCTATTAAGGCCAGGATCTTTGCGACGACATTGACTGGTCAAGCAATGACCTGGATAACCAGGCTCCCTAGGAACTCAATTGACTCATTTGAGGACCTAGCTCAGACTTTCCGACTTAACTTTGCAACAAGCAAGGTGCATCTGATGTCAACCTATGCTTTGGGAAGAATCAGGCAGAAGGAGAACGAATCGCTGAGGAAGTACCTCGATCGATTCAAGGATGCCGCCCTCAAGGTACGAGGGTTAACTGAAGCAGTGCACCTCCACTTAATCATTTCGGGATTGGATGGCGACTCCCCATTGGCGAGGTCTATCAATAAGAACCCGGTGAACAATCTGGAGGAGTTCAGGAGAAGGTCGGACAAATACATTGACATGGAGGACATGCAAAAGATCTACGTCGAATCACGAGGACGAAGCCCTACACGTCGGAGCCCGAGTAAGAAAAACAACAAAGACCGGGACCATAAAGAATCCAAAAAAGCAAAGGACACTCGTGATAAGAGGTCGAAAAACCGATCACCAAGGAGGAAGTATGACGATTATACACCTTTGAACGTGTCCAGATCCAAGATATGGAAAGAGGTAGCTCAGACCGAGATGCGCCATGTCGAGAGACCTCGACCCCTCAAAGCCAAGTTCGGATTAGATAGAAACAAATATTGCGCCTTCCACGACCAAAACGGTCACTTTACGGATGATTGCTGGACCTCCGAGATGCAATTGAAAAGCACGTCAGAGAGGGAAAATTGAAGCAATATATCATCCGAACACAGGGCAAGAAAAATAATAAGCGAAAGCAAAGAAGCCGAAGTCGAAGCCCAAAGAGAGAGGATCGAAAGGATCAAAGACAAGACCGACCTGCCAAAGGCAAAAAGGTCGACGAAAAGGACGAAGCTCTTCCTGAATCCGAATTCGAATGCAACGTGATAAGTGGAGCTCTAGGTGGGGGAGGAGACTCCGCAAATGCCAGAAGAAAGTACCTAAAAGAGGTCATATCTGTAAGAGACGTGCCGACATTCAAAGGGAAAGACAACAAACCTGCTCCCCTGATACTGTTCTTCACTCAGGAGGAACTAGCAATGGTCGTACCTGGACACACTGACGGATTGGTGATCACCGGAGTGCTAGTCAATTGCCGAGTGAAGAGAATCTTTATTGACCACGGAAGCTCAGCTGACATAATTCTATGGGATGCTTTCCAGAGGATGAACCTGGATGAGAAGGACTTGAAACCATGCGTCACCGAGCTGGTCGGGTTCAACGGAGCGGCGTCCCCTTCAAAAGGCTACATCGACCTAAATTTGACCTTGGGCACGAAGGACTCGTTCTGAGCTGGAAGGGTTTGTTTCGTCGTGGTGGACACCTCGTCTTCCTTCAACGTGATCATTGGTCGGCCTGCAATCCATGAATGGGACATGCTGATCTCCACAAAACATCAAGCATTGAAAATGTCTGGGATGAACAACGAGATCGTCACCATAAGAGGTGATCAAGAAGAATCAAGAAAGTGCTACTATGAGACTTTACGAGTCCATCATGGAGGTCCATAATCTCCACCTCGGCTTAAAGAGGGAGGAGTTAAGGACCAATCACTGAAGGCATGTGGAAGAGAGGTCAACTTGGTAGAACTCGACGTGAGAGAGAAGCTCCTAGCACCTTGTCCAGAACCCCAAGGGGAGCTGGAGGATGTTGATATTGCGGAGAATGGCAAAGGGCACACTAAGCTGGGGAAAGGCCTAGATGTTGACTTCAAAGAGGAACTGGTTTCCTTCCTAAAGGAAAACCGCGACGTATTTGCATGGAAAGCCTCGGAGATCCCAGGAATAGACCCAACTTTCTGCTGCCACAAACTCTCCATGTACCCCGGATCACAGCCAGTGTCCCAAAAGAATAGGAAGATAGGATCCGACCGACGTCAAGCCTTGAATGAGCACGTCGATGAGCTGCTAGAAGCCAGATTCATCAGGGAAATACAGTATACCACTTGGCTGTCTAACGTGGTGATGGTAAATAAACCAAGTGGGAGATGGAGGATATGCGTGGATTACACCGACCTCAATAAGGTCTGCCCAAAGGACTCATACCCCATGCCGAGCATCGACCAGCTAGTTGACAATTCGTCAGGATTTCAGCTGTCATTTATGGACACGTACTCTGGGTACAACCAAATCCCACTACACCCTGACAACCACGAAAAAACTGCCTTCATCTATGAAAAGGGAAATTTTTGCTACAACGTCATGTCTTTCGGTCTCAAAAATGCAGGGGCGACATATCAGCGGATGATGAACCGCGTTTTTCAATGGCAAATTACGAGAAACCTAGAGGTATACATCGACGACATGATTGTCAAGTCGGTGCACATATTTGCACACATAACCGACCTCAGGGAAACTTTTGAGCGACTGAGAGCTCGCAGGATCAGGCTGAACTCGGCGAAATGCGCTTTTGGGGTACCAGCTAGAAAATTCCTGGGCTTCATGCTTACCAATCGAGGAATAAGAGTAGACCCCGACAAATGCAAGGCCGTCCTCGAAATGAAGCAGCCTGAAAGTAAGAAAGAAATCCAACAGCTCACAGGACGTCATGCGGCCCTGACCAGATTTTTGCCTAAATCGGCAGAGAAGGCTTTGCCTTTCTTCAAGCTCCTCAAAAAGGAAGCCGAGTTCGGATGGGAGGAAGAATGGAAAAACGCATTCGACAATATTAAGAGTTGCCTGGCCACCCCTCCTGTACTGTTAAAACCAGAGCCCGGAGAAACGCTGATCTTGTACTTATCAGTGGGGGAAGAGGCCATCAGTGCCGCCTTGGTACGGGAGACAGACAAATCACAACAGCCGATCTACTTTGTAGGTCGAACCTTGCAAGGACCTGAGCTTCGTTTCCAGAAGCTCGAAAAAGTCGCATTCGCCCTACTTACCACAGCAAGGAGGCTCCGACCTTACTTCCAGAGTCACCGAGTCATTGTGCGAACAAATCAGCCTATCAGGCAAGTACTTCACAAGCTGGACCTAGCGGGAAGAACGATCAACTGGGCCGTCGAGCTCTCTGAGTTCGACATATCATATGAGCCTCGGCAGGCGATTAAGTTCCAAGCACTGGCCGACTTCATCTTGGAGCTAACCTCGTCCAATGAAAAGGGAAAAGGGAATGAAGATCTCTGGACAATACATGTTGATGGATCCTCGAACTCTAAGGGGAGCAGAGCAGGAGTGATCATCGAGACCCCGGAAGGAGTGTCCATTGAGCATTCACTTCACCTGGCATTTCCGACCTCCAACAACCAAGCTTAGTACGAGGCGTTCATTGTCGGGATCGTACAAGCGAAAGAACACGAGGCTAGAAAAATAAAAAACATGAGTGATTCGCAGCTGGTTACCTCACAAGTTGAGGGAAAATATCAAGCCAAGGGTCCCCTTATGATGAAGTACCTCCAACAAGTGAAGGAGCTGCTAGCCGAGTTTGACGAGGTAATAATCCAATATATACCTCAGAACGAAAATAATAAGGCCGACATCTTATCCAAACTTGCCAGCTCAAAGGGCTCAGGAAGTCATCGCATTGTGATACAACAAAACATCCTGGAGCCGACGTGCGTCATGGTGATAACCGAGACTGAGGATTGGAAAAGGCCAATAGTGGCCTATCTGGAAAAAGGGATCCTGCCAGACGAAACACAAGAGGCCAGAAAACTCGTGAGGAGCTCGGCCTGTTTCACCATTGTAGAAGGGCAACTCTACAAGAAAGGTTTCTACACACCCATACTGAAGTGCCTAGGCAAGAACGAGGTCGAGTACGTGCTGGCCGAGATTCATGAGGGCATAAATGGGCATCACAGGGGAGGAAAAGCCTTGGCCAGAAAGGCACTAAGAGCAGGATACTACTGGCCAACTATGGAGGCGGATGCGAAGGAGCATGTCAAAAGATGCGAACAATGTCAGAAGCATGCGCTGATCCTTCGCGCACCCCCAGAAGAGCTGCAAACTATCTCGGCACCATGGCCGTTCTTCAAATGGGGAATGGACCTACTAGGACCTCTTACTGCGGCTGAAGGACAACTCAAGTGGTTGATAGTGACTGTCGACTACTTCACCAAGTGGATCGAGGTTGAACCCCTCACCACCATTACCTCGGCAAGAATACGAAGATTCTTTGAAAGAAACCTCATCAGCCGATTTGGGCTTCGTGCTGAGATCATCACAGATAACGGAACACAGTTCTCTGACAAAAAGTTCCAAGAGTTGATGACCGACCTCAAAATCACACATTGGTTTGCATCAGTTGAACACCCTCAGACTAACGGACAAGCCGAGTCTACCAACAAGGTGATCATCAACGGGCTAAAGCAAAAGGCTCTGTGAAGCCAAAGGCAATTGGGTCCAGCAACTACACCTCGTCCTATGGGGTTACAGGACTAGTGCCCAATCTGCCACGGAAGAAACCCCCTTCAAGCTGACAAACGGATGCGAGGCCATGATTCCAGTGGAAATCGGCGAGCCGTCTTGGAGGAGGGTGCAGAGGTTGCAAGGAACCGAAGGCCAAAACAAGGAAGCACTCCTTGTGGAACTCGACCTAGTTGATGAATGCAGGGAAAATGCCAGATATAGAAACATGATGGCAAAGCGCTTGGTAACTGCTAGATTCAATAAGAAGGTCAGACCTCGGTCATTTCAGAGCGGCGACTTAGTCTTGAGGAGAGCAGATATCGGCAACAAGAATGCCAAAGATGGGAAGCTCACTGCAAACTGGGAAGGCCCCTACAAGATCAAGGATAATCTGGGAAATGGAGCCTACACCTTGGAAACTATCTCCAAGAAACCAGTAAAGAGGACTTGGAACGCGGACAAGTTAAAAGTCTACTACTATTAGGCTCAAATCCGACGTTCGAGGCGATAAGACGAGCAATTAAGCTCGGCCAATAGTTAGATTTACTTCTACGCAAATAAGATGAGCTATCAAGCCCAGTCAGTAGGTAGATTTATTTTTAAGAAAATAAAAACGAGCTTCTAAACTCGACCTTGTAAAGATATTTCGTTTGAAATGCAAATAAAATGATCAGTCATTTAATTCCTGTCATCCATGCATACCGATTTCCATTCAAGTAATTGAAGCCCAAAGAGCTTCACGATCAATTAAAGGAATAAAATTTTTTGTTGACGAACAAAAGATAATCCTAGATCGGCAAACAAAAACCTCGGCGAATCACAAGTCGAGTAAAATGAGATCGAAAGCGAACCTCGAACAAAAAAATAATGCGAGAAAGTAAAGCAACGATCTCAAGTAAATGAAAGCATTAAAATCATAAGTTGTAAAGCCAAGCCAAAGCGGCAATTATGTTCAAATAAAATAAAAAAGCGGCTCAAAGGCCCCAAAAGCTGATTACAAAATAAAGGACGGCATTCCGACCCTTTCATTCAGCAGCACGAGGTGAAACGGCTTGCATCTCGGCTCCAATCTCTCCCTCATCAGTAGACCCGGAGTCAGGAGTACCAGGAACAATGGTGTCATCTTTAACCTCGTACGCCACATCCATGCCATCAACAACCATGTCAGGGTTCAAAACTTGGGCCTGAGCAATAGCATTGTCAAAGGCTTGGATAACGGCTCTCGCGACCACGGCTTTCGCCTCTTTAAAGTCGATCTGTAGTTGGTCAAGTTGGGCATCCTTGTCAGCCATGCATTTCGAGAAGGACTCCTACTCAGCAATCAAACCATCCGCTTTAACGGAAGCCAACTCCAAGTCCCCCTTGGTTTTCTCCAGGTCGGAAGACAGCTCCTGAACTTTGATCTCCAGATCGGATCTAGACTTGCTGAGCTCCTCCACCTTAATGGTGAGTGAAGTATTGGAAGCAGCAGACAAATCGAGCATTTGAGTGAGGTCTTGGAAAGTTTGAAGCAATGAGGTCGCCTTCAAAGTATCCTCTTCCAACCGCGCCACCAAAGACCTCGCAGTTGCATTCAAACCCGAGCCTCTAATAAGCTCAGGGGGAGGTTTAAGGGCGGCCCGAAGACGATCTGAGACCCCCGACCTCCACAACTCCCCAAGCTCGAGGCTAATTAAATTCCCTTGAGAGGCAGTGAGGGGAGCTGGAAGCGGAGAAGAGGGTGGAGTTTGAGCATCAATCATAACCACCTCAGCGTTGGCTGAGCTTCCGTCGAGTATGGTGCCAATCCGCCTTCTTTTAGGAGCATCAGACTCATGAGGGGCACCCTCCTTCGATTTCCCTCTACCAGTCTTCTTAGGAAGAAATTTCTTGTATTCAGCAGAGGTCATGCTGACTGCAAAAAGAGATACGGAAATCAGAATACAGTTTATAATCTACGAGAAAGATTAAACTATAACAACAACCCTGATTACCTACCAAGCTCATAAAGGGCATCATCTCCAAACTTATCTACAATCCGGCTTAAGTCAATGACGCCGAACTCATCGGTGTATTCAATAAGAACTCGGACTGCCAAAAGTTCCGAGCTGGAAAGAGCGGATAGAGGGGTAGCATAATCCTTTGGACGTCTTTGGTAATGTTTATGCGTCCAGTATAATTCAAACCGAGATGATATACCCCCTTCATCCAGCCACTTGTCGGCAAACCAGAGAAGAGAATCAGAGTGAGATGCCACCCTAAAGTAGGCATCCTTGAAGCCTTTAAAGGATTGGGAATACGAAATGAAGATACCCCTTCCTGGAGTACCTCGAAGGGTTACCCACCCTCTCCTTTCTTTGGCCTCGGCCCCCGTCCGAGAAGTATATACATCAAAGAAAAAGAAGAAAAGAGAAACTGTACAAGGGAGACAGAGGTAGGCACACACTTGCTCAAAACCCCGGATAAAGGCCCAAGAATTTGGGTGAAGGTGCGAGGGTGCAACCCTAAGTCGGCGGATCACAGCCAGTTGGAACTCGGAAAAAGGAAACAGAATTCCCAGCTTCGTTATGAGGTCTCGATAAAAATAAAAGAAATGAGGCTCATCCAGTATGGGACCTGAACATACTGGGAAATCACCTGGGGAAACAAGATCAACCCCGTTGGGATTCCCAACCGGAAGCTGGGCAATGTCGGCAGGAGACATGGTGGACCGCAGTTGTAAGACTTCAAGAAGAACCCAATCTTGACTATCGGACCCGTCCATAATTTCAGCCCTGGAATATGAAGGACAAGGGTCAGTACACATCTCAATTAAATTTGACCTCGAACTCCCAGAGTCGTAGGGTAACGACGACGGACTCCAAGAAAGAGGAAGGGAGATATCCGAACTGCTGACAAGGTCAACGAGCGGTACCCGACTTGAAGCAGTATCATCCGGGCCAAAGATGACCGATTCAGGAAAACCTAGCTCGAACGAAGAAAAACTGAAGGAGCTATTGCTCAAACCCAGAGGAGGAATCTGGTCAAGCACGGACCTCGGACCAGGAGTTACCTGGGAGGAAAGTAAGATATAAGACAGAGGGACAGGGTCGGCAAAAGAATTTGACCCATGAGCTGAAGGATTCGCTAAAGAAGGGCTGACTGGGCTAAAATTGAGCCGACCCTGACGACCTCTCCCTCTCCTGCCGCGGCCTGGGTGAGATCTCTGATGACCTCCCTTATGACCATGGAGAAGCAGTTGAAGCTTCTCCTCCTCAGTATATTCTTTATTAAAGAGCCAGTATTGGACCGACCTAGGCAATTGCCTTACTACCTCCTCACTTACTTCATCACCTCGGCCAGAAACTGGACCGGAAGAAGAACCAGGGGCGTCCATAAGAAACCCTCAAACAAGCTACAGAGGACCCCCAAGAACAAAATGCTTCGACAAATGCAAGTCTAGTATGAAGCGAAACCATGTGCCCTAGAGTCTTAAAGATTATGTGGCCAACAAACGGTAAAACATGCACCAAGCAAATAGTTGAGATGATGAAGTAACTGGAGAAAATAAACCAAAGCAGGAAGATACTTGGCCACAAAGAGAGCAGAAAAACCAAAAGAAGCTTGACAAGAGAGGTGCAGGGTAGAAGCTCAATACAGAGAGAGGAGCTCTGAATAAACGCCACACGCAGTAAAAAGGTTATGAACAAACCGAAATGAGGAATTTATAGGAAACCCAAAACTCTTGGGCGCGAAGACAAAGAGCCTCAAAACGGTTGACGAACAAGGGGCAATAAGGACACTTCACTACGCACATTAAATGCATCCCATCATAACATGCACAAAGACAAGACGGTGCACCCTGCACGATGCACGAACCGCCAATGAGCACAAAACACGTGGATCGTCGTAACCGTCACAGCAAGCGTGATACAAAAGGTCAGGATGAAGTGATAAGGCCAAGCCCCGACTTCCGAGCTCCAATTGCGCCATGACGTCTCAAATCAAATAAAGGTCGACCAAAAGATCATAGCCAAAGGTTTCAACATGTCCGAAAATGTCAACTCGGTCCAGCACAACGGAATTAAAATTCGGAACAACGATATCCAAAATCTCAAAATGAGCTCAAGTCGCATCCGACATACCCCCACTCAACTATACATACAAACATCAAGGAAGATCAAGGGGCATAACGCGTACGATCTTGACGAAAGCAACTCTGAGTTAGAGCGTCGGGGTCAACGAACTCGGACAAAACAAATTTGAGGTAACATAACAACACCTCGACATCCCGAACCTCAGAATACCAAGCTGGGGGGTAACTGTTATGGATATGAATATTATATCCCAACTACCTATCAGAATATTTTGTGAGATACAGAGCCATCAACATCTCAACAACTCCAAACAGCCAAAGAGCACCAGATAAGGATCACATCCCAACAGAAGGGGAGTTGAATCCTACTACAATTTGGGGAACTCAAAAGGCCCAAGCCTAGGAAGGTAATCCTATAAATAAGAGCCTAAGGACCCCAGGTAAACACTCAGAATTCATTTACTACTTCTGCACATGCTGTGCACACACCCACCTCTTGGCTATAAGCCTATTGCTTGTGCGCAGTGATTGGGACCTTGGCTATAAGCCTAGTATACAGTTGATATACACTATCTCTGAGCGCATACCCTACGGTATAGCAATACGGTCTATCCAGGACCTAACACTTAGGCTTCAAACCCCATTAAATGTTCAAGAGTATAACATCATCTGTTCAACCTTAAAGTAAGAAGAGCATATATGAAATCTTAAGAATAAATCACTATAATTCAAGTATGTTATCTTATATAGCTTCCAAAGCAACACTAGATTAATTTCCACACTTTAAACCACAAAAAATCTCATCTTTTCAACACATGGCAGCCATACCTTCAAGAATTTGGAGAGGATAAAACACCCTTTATATAGTCTCTCTTAAAGAACTATACATGTATTCATGATCACAAGCTCTCAAACTATAAGTTTCATGTAGAAACCTAACCCTAAAAGTGTTTAGTTTGTGAGTTACAAGCTTGTCTTTCTTCAAGAACATGCTTTGGCCATGGAGACAAGAAAAAGAAAGAGTTCGTAGGAGAAATAAGGAAGAAGAAACAACCCAAAATTATTTATAGAACTTTCTACAAGTTAGCTTAGTTGTCAATTTCAAAACTTATCTTCCTAGTTTCATACCGGTCAACATTATATGAGTTTCTATTGGTTATCTTTACTTCACATAAATAATTTGCTGCACACACATAGGGAAGAAGGATGCATGATGCGTACAACATAAAAGAAAGCAACCAAATTGACAATTAGATATTTTTACAAAGTTACTTAGTTTATAACTTTTCCAACTAGCCTATTATTTTTGACGTTCAACACTTGCATCTTTAATCTTATTGTCCATTTCTTTTCATATATATTCAGTCCACATGGAAGACAAAAGTGCGTTGCATCCATGGAGAAAGAAAACAACCAGTACACATGGGAAATTCAACAAGTTAATTTAACTAATAATTTACTAACTTTTCTTCCCTTTTGACTTGGTCATCCATTTAAATTTATATGATTGGTCCATCTTTAAACATATATTTTCAACTATGTTAAGGACTGAAAAATGCATACAATCAACCATTTAGTAAAAAATAAGACTAGATTATCAAACTAGTCAACTTTGCTTATATTATTTGATTTTCCAATCAATTTAACATACCTTTGACTTTTAATTTACTAAGCTTTGACTTAACTTTATAAATTAATCTAAATATGATTAGATCAATCTAAGACCACTTATAGTCTTTAAAATTCCATAGAGAATTTATTTACACAATCAAAATTAAGCTCAAGTCATTATTTTTCTTATTTGCAAATTAGTCCCTATACTTTCACATATTTATACTTTGACCCCTAAACTTTATCAATATTCTCATTTGGTTCCAATTTACCTTACTTGACATAAATTATATCACCATAATATTTATCATGTCAATTCATTCATTTACTCAACAAAACTCACATCAAAAGCTTGCTTATTCCAAAGTCAGTGTAAACTAGTAATCAACTTTATAATCATTTTATAGTTTCAAGATTTCTTAACAAGGGTTGTCATAGCTCACACGGAGCTGTTCTGTTTCAATCTGACCCATGACTGATTCTCACTCATTTATCCTTTCTCAGAATATTTCTTAGCTCATGGTTCCCGGATCCACTGCTACTTTGTGCATGCGAGTAATAACTTTGCTGATTTCACTCAAAATTCATCTTTTGGTCATTGGATTCTTGATTTCGGTGCCTCTGATCGCATTTCTGGTAATAAGTATTTGTTCTCCTATCTTTCTACCTCTGGTTACATGCCTATTGTTACTATGGCTAATGGTTCCCAAGTTCAGTCTCGTGGGATTGGAACAATACATATTTCTCCCTCTCACACTATTTCTAATGTGCTTTATGTCCCTAGTTCACCCTTTAATCTTATTTCCATTAGCCATTTAATATTTTCTCTTGATTGTCTCATCTCTTTTACCAAAAATTATGTTGTTTTACAGGACCAAAGTTCAAGGAGGACAATTGGCAACGAATTTGAGTCCAATGGCCTTTACCTGCTCTCCAGCTCCTCTTATGCTCACTCTGTATTAGACTCCACTCACTGTTCATGTTTAGTTGGGTTATCCTAGTCTTACAAAGCTCCAAAAAATGGTGCCACTTCTGTCTAAATTGTCTACTTTACAGTGTGAATCATGTCAATTCGGAAAACATACTCGCAATTATTTTTCTGGTAGAGTCAGTAGTCGTGCCTCCTCTCCTTTTAGTTTGGTTCACTCTGATGTTTGGGGACCCAGTCGTATTGAATCAACTTGGGGGTTTAGATATTTTGTTACCTTTATTGATGATTATTCTCAGAACACCTGGTTGCTTTTACTGAAAAATTGCATTGAGTTGTTCTCCATATTCCAGCAGTTTTATCTAGAAATTCTTACTTAATTTAGTATTCTTATTTTCACTTTTCATAGTGATAATGCTCGTGAGTATTTGTCTCAACCATTTTAATCATTCATGGCCTCTCACGGCATTCTTCACCACACATCATGTGCGCACCCCCCCAACAAAATGGGGTTACTGAAAGAAAAAAATCGTCATCTTATTGAAACAGCTCGGACACTCTTAATTCATGGGAATGTTCCTACCAGGTTTTGGGAGAATGTTGTTCTCACCGCATGCTATCTCATTAATCGCACGCCCTCCACTATCCTTGATAACTAGTTACCGTACTCTATCTTGTTTTCCCATAAGCCTTTACATTTCTTACCCCTTCGTATTTTTGGTTTTACTTATTTTGTCCAAGAACTCGGCCCCAATCGTGACAAGTTGTCTGCCAAATCCCACAAATATGTGTTCCTCGGTTACACCCGAACACAAAAAGATTATCGGTGTTACTCTCCCAGTCTCCGTCGCTCTTTTGTCTCGACGGATGTTACTTTCTTTGAGTCTGTTCCATTTTTTGGCTCCACCTCCGTTCCTAGTGACTCTGTCGATACATAGTTACTTTTACCCTCTGTTCCATTTTAATATGTCCCGGCACCAGATCCCTCACCACCACCGCCTACTGTCACTTCTCCATATGTCCCAACACCAGACCTCCCTCTCCAGGTTTATCACCGTCGGTCACGTACACCCATGTCCCAAGACGCTGATGAGGTTCTTGTGGACTCAGATCTGTCGTATCAACTCAGAAAATTTTGTACCGTGAAGGAATAGTACAATATTACCAACAGAGTTGCTGTTCTTTGCGCGATAAGGTGGCTTTTGAAAATTTTAACACTGCAGCGCAGAATGGTCACGATGAAGCCAAGTACGTTTATTGTATGCTTATGATGTTTGGCAACGATCAGAATGAACAAAATGTTGGATTAGAAATTTTACGTGCTTTGAAAAAGATGACTGAGTTCAATCAAATCAAAGAGCGCGTCAGATCTGTTATCCAAAGTTTGTGGGTGCGTAAACATCCTGTTCAAAATCATGACAAATCTTGGTGCAATTCCAAAACATGCAACCATGAAAAGGTTTCAAGCAAGCAATTAGAATTCGACCGAGACGAAGATGACGATAATAATTATATTACATGTGAATATTGTGCTGCAAATAATGAAATAAATGAATTTTTTAATATTTTTTGGTTTATTTTTTTTGGTGTTGTTCGTAATTCATGAATGTACTAGGTTTTCAAAATTTTATTTTTGTTGTCATGCAAAATAGTGTTATTGTATTTAGTGTTGCTTCTTTATGGTATTTTATGAAATAATGCCTTTGACATATAATGTTGTTTTCAAACTTAAACCAGCTAGACATGTTTCACTTTCTCTTCGCTCTGAAGAAGAATAAATTTTATCACTTGTGCAATTGTAGGTGAAGGTTACTCGATACGATTAAATGTTTTGTCGTACAAAATTTTATTTTACTTTTTTTATCTTTGTGAATGCTACAGCCTTTTCAAGTTAAAAATTAGCACATAATATAATTATTTTTTATTACCATATTATTGTTAAGAGCTTGATATCAAGATCAGCGTGTGCATTTACCAGTAAGACGACAAACCAACGACGACGACATCGATTTTGTTCTTTTTTCCTCGGGCATCGCACGAGTAATTCACTAGTAAAGTCTATTGAAACACTGCTTCATTTTATAACCAGTTTTACATAAAAATCAAGTTGTGAAAATGGTATGCAAGTGTAAAATTGAAGGTGTTCGTTTTCTCCGAATGCGGATAAATTATTTTTATTGAATCTAAAACGACATTATTTTGGGCAGAAATCAAAATATTTTTGTAATTATAATTTATTTTAAGGTTATCTTTATCATTATACTTTTTAATTTTTTTAACCCAAAACAACGTTATTTTTGAAGTGAACGTAGATAACTTATCGAAAACATCAAACTTTTGAAAATATTTTGTTGAAAGCACATTAAATATACCACACAACGTGCCTCATACTCAAAAACTCCCATTAATTATAGAATTATAACAGTGTTATAAAAACTAAAATTTGATATATATATATATATATATATATATATATATATATATTTATATTTGGTGAAAATTTGATATATTTTGAATTAAGAAAAGAAAGATCACCATATGGATCGATTGATTTTGAATTTAAATAATCAACTAATAGACGAATTAGTAAAAAAAGAATGTACCAAAAAAAAAAGAAAAAAGAAAAAAGAAAAAAAGAAATTAGGATGAATTGATATTTTGAATTTATCTTGACTCAATTTAACATAATAAAGATTATAATTTTTTGAAAATGAATCATCTCATATATTATCTAATATCATATTACGTAAAACAATCATAATAAATTATGAGAAAAAATATTTAAAAAAATTAAAAACATAATGATTGACAATAAATAATTAGAATCCTATCATATTATATAATAATATTAAAGATTTGATGTTTTTCATATAAAAAAATTATTAAAATTATATATCACCCATATAAAAACAATTGAAAAAAATCAAATGCACAATAAACCCTAATATTAATTTTTTAAACGATAGAAACAAATTGCATCGTAGTCTAACACCAAAAGCTGTTCTTTCCTTCCGCAGTACGGTACAACACAAAGGTTTTCCACTTTCCTCTCATTTCTTCTGTATTATCCTTTTCAATCGTCAATATGATTTTTCCGAAGATCAAATCGTACTTCAAATCTTAAATCCCGTGGTAACGAGTTTTCTCCATGCTGATTTTTTTTTCCCAAGGAGCTTGAGTCTAAGCTTCGCTGTTCAACTGGTTGTTAATTAGTATATTGCTTTATTATTAACTCTTCACTGTTCAATGTATTACCCAAACGGTGAAATAGATAGTGATTTCGATTTTATTTTACTGAAGAATAGTGTATTTGCTGAAAAGAGTGATAGATTTGTTGTCACCAATGAAGCAGAGGTGATGGCTTAGAACGAAAAATTGATGCAATGAATCAATGTTGCTACTTTATTTAATTTTAATGGCTCGATTTTGTGGCGTGTCTAAGTTGGTTCGTAGCATTTATGCAAAAATCAATTGAAAAATTAAAATTATGGAAGCAAAGGGAAAGTGCTTATTATCTGTTTCTTTGTTCCTTTCTGTTTTGCTATGTTTATGGTGTATATGTTTTGATTGAGAATTAGTCAAGTTGATGCGTTGTAACCTAAAAGGATATTTAAGCATAGTGGTTCATCAGTGATGCATCGTCCAAATAATATGTATTCTGATATTGTTTCATCTTTTTCTTTGATTTTGGTTATTGTTTCCCCTTAGAGGGAAATAATGCTTTTTATGAACCCTAAACGGTTGAAACAAACCCTTTGGTAACTTGGTAAGTTTTCGAGAATTTCCTAGTTGATTGGCTGAAAATCATAGAAATATGAACTTCTCATTTGAAAAATTCTCAGTTTTGAATGTGGAATTTAGAAGCGGCACAGATTTTTAGTTCCCAAAGACCAAATTGCCCTGCATTTTTCAATTGTTTGGGTAGAAACTCTATCTTGATCACTGGTAAAAGGATTTGCTCTAACACAGTGCCTTCTATCTATATCCCTTGCATGCGGATTAGTAGTTTAGAAGGCATGGTTGACTGCTCCATAGAAGATGGAACTCAATGGTAGCAGTTCAAATGCCCATCAGAATCACTCTTCAGAGGGTTCACGTGATGCTAGCAAAGAGAAGTCCACTGAGAAAGAAGTCTTTGTAAACCATGGTATGTCCTTTTCTTACATTTTTAATTCTAATTTAGAATAAAAAAGAAGAAGCTAACTTGCAAAATCTCTCCTATGGTTTGAGTTATTCAAGTGTCTTGTAAGTGCATGTAATGCGGGTTAAAACTTGAAAACTTGGAAGATGGAAAGATGGAAATACTCTGAATATTATTTTCTGATGATCAATGTACAGAATGTATTTATATTATATCAACAATTACTCACCTAAAGTAGTGCGAAATGTAAAGAAACAAATAGGAAACAAAACACTGTCCTAAAAATAAAATAAAACAATCTACTGTAATTACATAATTATTCCTTTTATATTTACAACTTTAATATTCATAATTAGTATTGAAACATTGATCCAAGACTGCTATTTTACAAGACTAATGTATTCTTTTTAAACTTTAAATTAATGGTTTTAGCATGTTTTGAATGTTTTTGGAAGAATTAAAAAACTCCCTAAATATTGCCTTCTTTACCCCGTGTCTTTTGAAAGTTATAATTTCTTAGCATGATGTTGCTTGTTTGAGATTTTGTTTCATTTTTTCCATGTAGTTTGAATTACAAAATGTGAAAATTGATAGAGGGGAATAGTTGTGCATGTGTTTTTATTAGTCTGTATTTAATATCCTTCAAAATTACAAACTAAGAAATTATGCATGCAAAATATCTATATAATTAATTTAGACAGAAGTAAACAAAAGATCTAGGTAACCTATTTGACACTAATTCTTTCAGGTCCCTAAAACCTTTTAGAAAATATAAAATAGATTTGTTGTCCTTGAACGTTGACTGTTGTGAGACTCTTTTTAGTGATTGATTTCTGCGGTATCAAATGCCATCCACTTAAGCACTTCTTGTTAGAAGATCTCAAGGATATTTATGTTCTCATGCAGCTGAGATAGCTTGGCATCAAAGGAGGAAAGAATGGGTTGGTAATCAGTCTAAAAAATTGGAAAGACCACCTAAAGATCCAATTGTGAGGTATATGCATACTTCTGATTTCATCTGTTATGATGATATGGCTAGGAAAGAAAAAAAAAGGGAAGGGTGTTGCTTAGTCAATGGTGTAATAATAATTTTTTTATGGAAATAATTATGATCCACAGTATAAATTTACACTATCAGCAAACCATGCGGTGCCACATGTTCAAAAACAGTTAGAAACATTCACTGAAAGTTTAATATTCTGTTTAGTCCAATGATATTACACCGTCTTGTTTACTGATAATGTATATGGTTATACACTAACTGTGTATCAAATTAACATTAACGACACCTTTATCCCAGATTGATTGTGTATCAAATGTGAATTCTTTTTTTTTGGAAAGAAAAGTGTTCATAATATTAGATAGGGGTTGCTACAATACTAGTTTCCCTGTGTATGTTGTATATGTAAAACTGGGGCATGTACATAAATTGACGTCATTTAAGTTTCTGGCTGAAAGGAAATATATAATGGTGGTCGGAAGACGGGGAATGCTTTTTTAATTGGATTTAAGAAGGGTAGAGTATTGCTTATGATTTTTTTTTTTCTCTTATTGTGTAAAGTTATCCAATAAATGATGATATAGTAAAGAAAGTTGAACTGAAGTTCTATACATCTTCATCTTCAGTAGAATTGTGTTCCTTGAAAATGTGGAAGATTATACTATCAGCAGGGCTAACTATGCACTAAGAAAATTTGATCCCTCTACTCTACCAAAAAACATGCATAAATTCAATTATGCTCAGACTATAAAACTAAAAGTACTGAGAAATTTGTGGTTGAATAATAGATTGATTGATTATGAAGCACAAAAGGAGTGGATAACAAGGACATTATCATGGGCTTGCATGCCTGCAATCGTTTGTACTAGTGTCTTCCTGAATTAAAATTGGTGGCCTTAAACCTTTCATAGTCTATACTAGAAGGTATAGTGTGTAGTTACTATATTGTAATAATGTGTTATGTTAGTTGTAGGCAGTTATGGGTAGTTTATGATTTCTGGGCAGTTTAGGACAGTTACTATATAGTAATAAGTGGATAAATTACTCCCTGTTATGGTTTATGTAAGGGAAGTTAGTGAAGGAGAATGCTCCTTGGAAAGGTTTATATTGTACGTGTTTTGTTGAATGTAAGGATGTGTTGCAGAATTTTTTCTTTGTTTTGTGTTAATTGAAGTTGACGAAATTAGGAAGACAACAAATAGACAGCTTTTATTGAATGGTTTACTAGATAGCTATTTGATACGGACCAACAACAATTAACAAGAAATCAAATAAAAGAAAGAAACGAGATCCAATTTTATATATGAAACACTATCAGTATCTGTATTACAATAAGGAAATATAAGTTCCAAGGACAACTTCAAGTATAACTACAGAGGCAAATTGACGAACAGTGTCAATTAAGCTCCTCTCACATACAAAAAACAATGCAACAATGGAAACTAAACGATGCAGAAAAAGAAAGATAATGGGAAGCAATTGGAGAGGCTCCACTCTCTTCCAAAGTCTCAATTTCACTCTTTAGATTCTGGATACCTTCTCTCTCATCACCAACGTTCTTTTATCCTCCCTTGCTCACGTGGTGTCGCGCTCCCTAATTCTGTTGCAACAGAATTGCTGAGTCACCCATTGGTTCAGTGATGGTTGGACTTTGATCACTTTTAGCTGAAGCCCAAATCCTTCTGTGTTCGTCCCTCCTATAGGCCTGATTGGGCTTGGGCCGGGTTGTATCACTATTCTTATTACAAAGTTACACAATTCATAAATATATCTCGGTGTCCCTGGCACTCTGTAGCATCTATATAAAACCTTGTGGCCATCCATGCAGAAAAAAGCTTCATGTATGCAATTGGTCCTATATCTAGTTCACTGGGATTGCTAATGTTTACTAGGTGTGCTTATTTGTTTATGATAGGGATCAACATTTCACCAAACAAATTTGTAACGAACAGAAGGGAATTAATATCGATGTGGAAGCTTGATACAGTATCAAATAACAGAAATAACCAGTAACAACTCTGTAATGAAAGAACTAAGAAAATACAAGAAAGTGAAGAAAAAGTAAGATAGGTTCAGAGCAAATTTGAAAGTGCTCTGGGTCTCTCCCAAGTCCCAAAATAGTCCCAATTTCCAGCCTCCTTCCCCTTCTTTTCCTTCTATTTATGCTACTCATTCCTGTGTTCCACATGTAACTCCCCTTCATTACCTCTAACAGAATTTCCCTTCCAGAATATTGTCCCTCTAACTGCCTTGGTGACTCAGCATGAGTGCCTTGAGTGACGGATTCTTTACATTTCTTTCTAGAATATTGCTTAAGAGATGGTATCCTAACAGTTTATTTTTATTGCAGTTAACAAAATCATAAGAAATGATTAGCCCCAAATTGAATCCTTGATTGGGGGTGAGGCAATAAGTGAATCATGAGGCTCAAGGACAAAGGAATGAGCATTTCCGTTTGCCAGACACTGAACTTCTGAACCCATAATGGGTTGATAACTAATTATTGTAATTTGAGGGAGGACTGGAAACCACCTCCATTCTCTGTTAGTTCCCTGATGACAGAGATTTTATGAATAGCTTTGGATAGATAAGGTGTAGATGTTGCATATGTAATTGGTTGGATGATGAAATTGTATCTTGAAGTGATTAAGAATTTCCAATATCCAAATGAAGCTTTCTAGCTTCATTATGAATACATATGCCTCTTGGCTGAGTGCTACTATGTGCAGAAAGTTCCCTAGCTGGAAAATCGACATTTTGAATTTTATGAGTGGACAACCTAGACCTTAAAATCCTACTTTAACAGCTCAGTTTGATTGAGCTGTGGCAAGGGATTAGGACACTGCCATATGTCCCACATTTATAATTAATAATTAAAATCCCATCAGAGAATTCTATACCTTTAATATAAGTTATGCAGATGTACTCTTTATAGAGAAGGAAAACCAAAAATGAATAGGTGTTGTTGCCATTCAAATATGATCATGTTAATGAAAAAATATATACACAATAAAAGAAAAAGATTGACTTTGATTGATGTATTACCTTGTTAGAAAATTAGAGGCAGAACCCTGATATGTCCTTTTATGGTGAGTCATATATTTTGTCATTAACAACTGAATTCTTCCCTTAATCATGGAGTAGGTCATGGGCAAATGATTACTCAATGACTTTCCTATCTGCTGTTTGCATTGTTGAGTCAAATATATGGGCATGGCCTTTTGCATATAAGTTTCGTGATGTATCTGACATACAAGTTCGAAGCTTTATATTAATATGGGAAGAGGATTGGGTACCTATTCAAATGTATTCAGTCTTTTATGCATGCCAGTCTGTTGAATGTCATTGTGCTACAGAAATATAGACACCAAATAGACAAAAAACAACTATCACGAGGAAGTTTGTAACAAATTTATTGACCCCTTTATGATTTTATTACATATTTTGACAAATGAAAGACAATTCTTTATACCATGTCTCTAAATTTTCATTACACATGTATATCTTGATTTTAACTGTGGGGTTTCAATGTTAGAATAGAAACTGTTACAATTTATATACAAATGTGTGATGCTTATTTTGTTTTAGTAAATGTAAGCAATAATCCATTGGTCTTGTGGGCTAGTGGCACCAACTCCTGGTTTTATAAAGGGAAGGTCCTATATGCAACTTTATAGTTTTTGGCTTGTGATCCATCCTCATACGGTTGTTCTATATGCATACTTATAGTGTTTATGAAACCATATACATACTTGTTATGTTTACCAGCAGTAATCTGAACATCTCTTGCAGTTTGGCAACAAGCTATGAGGATCTGCTTTTATCTACTGAACCTTTTCAACAACCAATACCATTAGCTGTAAGTTCTTTAAGATACACAGGCTTCCTTTTTAAATTTGGGGATAAATTATGTGAAAAGAAGATGGATTATGCTAATGCAGGAGATGGTGGATTTTTTAGTGGACTCTTGGCATGAGGAAGGTCTCTATGATTAGATGACAGGTAATTCTATTGTAAATTTCAGCAAGAATCTTGCCCGGTTTTGTTTGTGCAGATTGATGCTGAGGCAAACTCATTGGTGGACAGACCATTTACCTTAGGATCGATTAAATTTTAGTGTAGTTGATTCCCTTGGAAATACAAACAAACTTCATTGCAATTTACATCTGAAATACCTAAAGATCTATAAATCATATTGTGGCTAATGCTGTTAAGAATTTAACTATCAAACCAAAATTTTGTAGCAGAACGGATTCTTCATGTTGTTGACTGGGCACTCTCAAGTCACAACATATGTTTTAATGAAATTTGAAACAAAAGTTTAATGCTGTTTAATAAAGTTGTATTCAAATTATACAAATGATAGTTATGATTGCCGGTGGGCTTATTACAAAATAATAATTTGTATGCATTCAGTCTTGAATCCTGCTGGTAAATAAATGGCTTTACGATGCATACATAGCCATGGACGCAGGTTGCCGATACTTAAGTCTGAATGAGTAAATGCTATTGACGAGTTGCTTACAATCTAATTAGTGTCGTCGCTCCTTGCAGTTGTCTGATTAATTAGTGGTTTGGATTGACCAAAATATTTTAGAAATTTAAGTATGTAAACCTTGGCTTTGGAAGCTAACTATTTGTTCTTGTAAGAGTTTGATGTTAAATTTATGCATTAAATTTAAGTTTTGTTAAGATATTCTGAATTCTAATGAATAGTTTCAACACTGTTCCTTGATTATTCTCATTGTTTTCTATTAGGGAAATACTAATTTCAGGAGATTAGTATCTCATGTCATAGACACAAAGTGTGTGAGATTCATTTTTTTTTTTTTAAAGTAAAAAAATAAATAAATGAGTGGGCTTTACATATTTTGTATCTATGATATGAGATATTAATTTCCTACAATATAAGACAAGTATTTCCCTTTCTATTATGGGGATACTATTGCATTGTTTTTTGGGCTTTTTTTTAAAAAAAAAATCAAAAGAAAAGAAAAGGGTGACATGGAATGTTATTTTAATACATAGAATCCCGGCAATCAGTCATATTAAGTTAGAAAAAATATATGTGAATTGATTTAAGTAAATAACAGATAAATTGGAAATATATAAAGAAAAAGGTGAGAATTATGAGATAAAGTGATCTTGCTTAAAATCAGTGTTTTTTTTTTTTTCCATAAAATTCTTGGTGGGGTTAGTAGATTTCCGAACGAACCTCTTTTAAGAGTTTCTGATTAGAGATTACACATTGCACCACACACATTAGCTATTTAGATTCGCGTTCTTAAAAGTAATAAAAAATTATCTTGCTGTAAAATTATTTGAATATGAAATTAGGATAATTTGATTGACTTTTTCGGATTCGTACTAAAAAATAAAAATAAAAACTAGTCCTCAAAATGCTTTGAAGTTAGCTCAATTCAAGTTGAATCAGAACCTCAACTCACATTTTATTGATTTAAGGAGTCAAGTTATATTAATTTTTCAATCAATTTTATATATTTTATTTCGATGAAATCTGCATGTGCTAAAACGGTCTTCTTTTCCCCCGGCTAGTATATCCTTTGGTAACTACCAGACACGAGATAGATCTTTCAAAGAACAAGGCTTATTTGGCCATCCACTAATAGAATTTATATTAGTGGGATGTCACATCAACCTTTGAACTGGAAAGAACAAATCCAAAAATTATATGATTCAACCCCTGAACACAGCTTACAACTTTCATTGTACTGTGCTCTCCAAAGAGCAACTCTTTGATGATTCCATGATACATGATTGAGTTGCGAAAATTTCTGGATAGGTATCTTACATCTGAATTGAATTCTAAGCCACCTTCAGACGTTTTACGCCCAATCATTCCGGATAATGCTTGCTACTATATTTTAGTCTCTCTAGAATAGTATCGAATTATGATTCAATTTTTTTTTCTAAACAAGTGAATCCAAGAAGTTGTATATATAAGAGTTATCGTTTCTCAAGCTGCTTGAGATAATTTTATCTCCAGCTACTAAATCATAACCGTACAAAAATGAATCAATGATAATAAAGGAAGAAAGAGAAAAAAAGAATTATAACCATTCAAAGGTAAATCAATTAATATAAGAAAATAAATAAATAAAATGACATAGTTTTGGGGTGGTCGGAGATAAACTTATCTCAAGCTGCTTGAGAAATATTTTTCCCATATATATATATATATATATATATATATATATATATATATATATATATATATATGGGTAATACTTCTCTTATGTTGCATAAGAGAAGTATTATCTCATGCTCAAACAAAAGTTAGGATCTAGAAAAAAGTTGGAGGTGAGAGAAAAAAAATCTTGTGGGACCTATTTGAAAAATGTGAGTGTAGGAGATAATTTTTTTTTTTATATAACATAAGAAAAGTAATTCCCTATATATATATATGCGAAAACTATTTGTGCTTTAAAAGAAGGGATAAGTTATTATACGTATCATTTTTTCTGCCTACCTTTGTCTACCACTCTCCAACATCGTTAGATCAGAATCTCAAGAAGAGAGAGAAAGATAAATGTTAGTTAAGATTCTGATTTAACTATGTTGGAGGGTAGTAGGCAAAGGTGGGTGAAAAAATAGTAGGTAGAATAAACATATCCCCTTAAAAGAATATAAGTTGTGTCCTTTTAATGTAACTTTTCATTTTATAACTATGTACTATCGGGAGTACATAGAGTAAAAAACTAAAATGACACAACTTACTTCCTTTTAAAACACAAATATTTTTCGCATATATATATATATATATATATATATATATATATATATATATACATTGAAAAATATTTGTCATTTTAAAGGATATAACTTTGTGTTATTTTAGATCTTAACCGTTGATTTCTGTCAATTAACAGTTAAGATTTATTGAATTTTATTGCTAATTAATAATTAATTAATAAATTTGACTCAATAAATCCTAACGGGTAATTGACATAAATTAACGGTTAGGATCTAAAATGACACAAAATTATATTCTTTAAAAAGGACAAACGTTTTCCCCATATATATATATATATAGGGAATAACATCTATCCTTTTAAAGGATATAAACTTATATCCTTTTAGATCCTAACCGGTGATTTCTGTCTATCAACGGTTATAATTTATTGGATTAAAATTATTAATTAATTAATAATAAATTTGGCCCAATAAATTATAACCGTTGATGGACGGAAATCAACAGTTAAGATCTAAAAGGATACAAAATTATATCCTTTAAAAAGATATATGTTTTTCCCATATATATATGAAGAGATATTTTGACTCCGGTATAAGGTTTGAAGTTTTACTCTCTATCTTAACGATTGATTTTTTTTTTATCTAACGATTATAATTTATTAAATTATATCAATTAATTAACTATTAATTTTAAATAAATAACAATCATTAAATAGACGAAAATCAATAAATCTGATATAAAATAAGGATTTTAAGTCATACACAACAAATGTATATATATATTTGGGGAAAAGTGTTTGTCATTTTAAATGACATAATTTTAAGAGAGGAATAGACACAAAATAAAAAAAATTATTTAAAATTTAAATTAAAAAAATCATCCACTTTCTCTCTCCCATAATTTTTATTTTTTTTTTGTCTATTTCTTTCTTAAGATGACATAACTTATATCATAACCCATATATTTGATTAGCGCCTTTCACATTAATCACACAGAATTCCAATCAGATTATTCGGGTTTAGTTGATTATTCGATGAAGGGACCAAGAAATCTAAAATTATATATACTTGATAACCTTCATTGTTTGTGCAGCCAATAATATTATTGATCCCGTTGAGGAGCAAAGCAACTTTGAACCAGTTATGCTACGATGAGGATGAGGAACCATATAGTATTATTATCAAGAAATGAATCGCTGAAAGAATTCTTAGCATCATGCAAAAGCGTGCAACAAACCCTCCAAATCCATGCTCAAATGGTGGTGACTGGACTCATGTCCTTTTTGGCTATGGCTTCTTCAAAGGGCTTGTTCAATGCCATGATCAGGGCCTACTCTCTCAGCCACGCGCCCCAACATGCCATTTCTATCTACAAGTCAATGCTCTCTTCCTCTGCATCCCCTGATACCTTAACCTTCCCCTTACTCCTCAAGTCGTGTGCCAAATTATCGCGTCTTAAACTCGGTCTTCAGGTTCATTGCCACGTTACGAAAAGTGGGTTTGAGTCGGATATCTATGTTGTGAATGCTCTCTTGCATTTTTATTGGGTTTTCAGGGATGCCCACAATGCGTGCAAGGTGTTTGAACAAACTCCTGTTAGAGATTGCGTTTCCTTTAACACGATGATTAATGGGTTTGTGCATGCTGGTCGTGCTCGTTGTTCTCTGCGGGTTTTTAGGGAGATGAGGGGGTTTTGCATTCAGCCTGATGAGTATACGCTAGTTGCTTTGTTGTCTGCTTGTTCATCTTTGGAGGATCGTAGCATTGGGAAGCAGGTGCATAGCTTGGTGTACAGGAAATTGGGTTGTTTAGGTTCCAATGTTTTGTTGATGAACGCGCTTGTTGATATGTATGCAAAATGTGGGTGCTTGGAGACGGCAGAGAGAGTTGTGAGTCGGTTGAGAACTGACAAGAGTGCTGTTGCTGCTTGGACTTCTGTATTGAGTGCATATGCTTCGCGCGGAGAAGTTGAGGTTGCTAGAAGATTGTTTGACCAAATCGATGAAAAGGATGTAGTTTTGTGGACAGCCATGATTAATGGTTACTCTCATGCTGGATATTTTCAGGAAGCATTGGATCTGTTTGTACAGTTGGAGGGTTTGGGTATAAAACCAGACGAGTATGCTGTAGTTGCTGCTCTTTCTGCGTGTGCGCGACTAGGTGCCCTTGAGTTAGGAAGAAGGATTCACCACAAGTATGCTGCTGAGAATTGGCCTTGTGGTAAAAACGGGGGATTCACTTGTGCTGTTGTTGATATGTATGCTAAGTGTGGAAGCATAGATACTGCTTTGGATATATTCAGTAAAACAAGTAATGATCTAAAATCTACTTTTCTCTATAATTCCCTTATCTCTGGTCTTGCTCATCATGGCCTTGGTGAATACGCTATAGCTTTATTTGAAGAAATGGGGTTAGTAGGATTAGGACCGGATGAGGTCACATTTGTAGCACTTTTATGTGCTTGTGGTCATAGTGGTTTAGTTGATGATGGCAAGAAGCTGTTTGAATCCATGTTGACTGTTTATGGTATCGATCCTCAAATGGAGCATTATGGCTGCATGGTTGACCTTCTCGGAAGGGCTGGCCATCTGAATGAAGCATATCATTTAATTCTGAACATGCCATTTAAGGCCAATGCTGTGATATGGAGAGCATTGTTAAGTTCTTGCAAGGTATATGGAGATATAGCATTGGCTAAACTTGCTAGCCTAGAGCTTCTTGCGATGGAGAATGATCATGGAGCCCATTATGTGATGCTATCTAATATGCTAAGTGACATAAATCAGCGTGACGAAGCTGCAAGTGTGAGAAAAGCAATAAATAATGTTGGCATTCAGAAGCCACCTGGTTGGAGCTATGTGGAAATGAATGGAGCTCTTCACAAGTTTCTGGCAGGCGACAAGTCTCACCCAGCAGCCAAAGCCACTGAGATGATGCTCAGAGACATTAATATGGGACTGAAATCTTTTGACCATGTTATCAGTGCATCAAAAATGGTGTTTGATATAGATTAATTCGAGAAAGTTTTGGGTTGGAATATGACTTTGGGTTGTTCTGAGAAACAGATTACAAGGTTCAGGAGTCTATCCTCAGGCAATATTGAGTGGAACCCAACATCTGAATATGACCAAACGGTTTCTCAAGATCATGTGAAGTATGATTGCAAAGAGAATGAAAGCTTATTTGCTGATGGGGAGTTCCAAGGCTGCTCAGAGTTAGTATCATCAACAGATGACTTTTCTTGAGATGCTGATATTCAGATACCTACCAAGGTGGTTCCTGAAAATAGAAATGTTACACAAACTGATCGCAGGGAAAAAGCACTTAAAAAAACTAAATTTAAATTGATTAGTGGTCTTTCATTCGATCTTCTTGCAATGGCCATTCATTTTCTCTGGATCAATAATCAGGATGAAGGCTACTTTTTTACTCCCAACATAACACGCTCATTCTAATAATGCACATCCATTAATCAGTTTATTATCCTATCCAAAACTTTTTGGAGTTATTAGCAAATAATTTGCCAATGGAGATGTTGACCTATTTTTGGGGAAAAACAAGTTGCAGCTTACCGTATTCAAATGATTATATATTGAATTTAGTGTGAAAGAGGAGGTTCCATCCATGTCCAAGCCGAAATCGTATAAACTTTTAAATCTCTAGTTTAAAAGTGTGGAGGAGATAATTTCATCATCTACACACATAAAAGTGTGTAGGATTCATGAAGAAAAAAAAAAAATGCATCCACACTTTTTTATGTATATTAAGAAATAAAATTATCTCTTATAATATGAAAAACATTAATCCCTTAAATAAATCAAATTAACACTGAAAGAGTTATGCTATTTTCACACAATTTTCTCCATATGTAACATTATCATCATCATTATTATTTCTCTTTTATCTCTCTTAGTTTTCTTCGTCAAGTTCATTATTCTGAAATTACGTGGGGGAAAAAAGAGTAACGTTTCCGTGAAAGAAGAAAATCCTCAAAATAGTTGAGAATCCTTTACGAATATTCTTTAATGCTAAAACTTAGTGCATGTTTAGGGGGGCAAATATTCTTAGTGCATGATTGGGTGAGAATTTGTTTTAAAAAAGAAAACAAAAGAGAATTTAATTTTTTTTTAATATAATTAAAAAGTATCAAATCTATCATTTATGAAATAATTAAATAGGACTATTTATATTTTCATAATCAAATGGTCTCTGTTGCTCTGATAACCACCTGTGCCATTAAATTTCTTATCCAACTATTGTTCCAAATTAAATTATGATTATCTCTTACAGATTCATTTGATTTTAAGAAAAAAATAAATGAAAAAAAGGTTAACCATTCAGCTCACCTTCGCCAAACACACAAGCAGCTATTCCTGAATGATATAACAATCCTTCATTTAATGCACTTCACTTTTAGGTACACTACAGATAATTCCTTGCTCACATCACAATACCCTTTCCAATTCGAAAGCAAAATCTTTTTGACGAAACCCAGGTTGGGTTTGTGGAAAACGACATAAATTTGCAATTTTTATATACCCCATTTGACATGGTTTCAAATTCATTTATTTATTTATTTTTGTTCATTCTTCTTATATTTTTGTGTGTGCAGGGTGCCAGGGTAACATGGAGATCGACAAAGCAATTAGAGAGTGTGACGATCGAAGACTCCAGACCAAGTACATCAATGCTGTCTATGTTATTCAGAGAGCTTTGGCTTTGTATTCGTAAGTTGGTCTTTATCTACTTTTGTGGGATATTTTGCTGTCTTAAACCTTTGCATGAACTCCTTTGAATCTTTAATGCATGTGGAATCGAATTCATTTTTCAGTTTTCTGTTGCTTTGTGTGAATTGGAGGAGGAAAAAGAATGTTATGTTGGATCTTGTAAAGAACCTTGGGATACACCACCCCAAAAGCTAGCTCAAAGGGTAGGAATGCCCAAAGTTTCATAAACTCCACATTAGTTACTCATACAACCAATGTGGGATTATATATCTCAATATGCCCCCTCACACAAGAGCCCATTGGGCTTGAAGAGTGGATGATGCAACAGGCTCAGCCTACCTGTGCTAAGAAATTCCACAAGAGAAAGTGGGGGACAGCGAGGTTTGAACCCGGGACACAAGGCTCTGATACCATGTAAAGAACGAATTCAACCCAAAAGCTTAAGCTATTGGGTGAGGCTACATTAATGATTTTATATATCTCAACAGATCTATTTGAATGATATTTGTTCAGCCCCAAATGATTGGACAGTCTGGCAGGCTCAACCCAATAACTCATCAAAGGACAAATGGTCCATTTACACCTGATTTCCCGCTCACTCCAACGCATACATGACTGTGAGGAGTCACACAGCCTCACACGTCAATAGGACCCACTAGGCTGAAAACGGTTATGGCCTCACACTTCTCATGCTTAACCTTTCCATTCACTATATATAACTACATTCATCCTGTGAGAGATCATCTTCTTAACCATTGCTCACCTTGTTGTTACTCAGCTGAAATCACTCTTCACTAGCCATAACCTTGTTCAAACACCTGCTCCTTGATTCTCAGCTTGCGTGAGACGGGACCTTCACAGTGACCTCCACTGAGTTATAGTTCATACTATTGCATTACCGAGTCAATGTTACATTGATATACTTCAATCTTCCTACCCCCATATGGGGGTGGCAATTTTCAACACGACCTGCTTGCACGACACGAACACGATACAAAAAATTCGTTTGTGTTCGGGCCCACCCATTTTCAAAAACTGACCAGAAAAATTTTGTGTTGTGTAGCGTGTCAACCGGCATATCCGAAATTGACCCGTATTAATTTTCTTACAGGTCATTCGTGTTGTGTCGTGTCATAAATAGGTTATTCGTGTCTTATCATGTTGTGTCAACTCACATAATAACTAACACAATTTGTGTTTGATAGTTATTTATGTCATGTTGTATCGTGTCAACCCGCGTAATAAGCGATACACTATAAGTTTGCGGGTTATTCATGTCGTGTTGAGTCAACTCGCAAAATAAGTAAGTCGTGTTCGTGTCGAATTCATGTCATATTGTATCGAGTCGTGTCGACCTGAACTGCCACCTATGGCCCATACAAGTTCAATTACTTTACAGTTTGAGATGGAATGACCGGATACTGATTGAATCTAGTTTCTTTGTGTTTGGTCAAGGTGCTTAAGTGGGTGCCTTGTCGTGTGTTAGGGTGGAAAATGGGGTGGTGTGGTGGAAAAAAGGTGGTTGTGTTTTTAATGCTCTAGCTAGTGTTCGCAAGAGGCCGAATAAAGTAAAAGGTTGAAGGTCCATATCCTAGGGCGCGAGTATTGCATATATAGGAGGTTATAGAGAATATTCTGGAGTGTGTGATGAGTGAGTGGTTTCAGGTGAATATTGCTTGGATGTGCACCATGCAAGGATCGATGGAGGTTGTTATATGGGTGAATTAAGAGGATATCGGTGATCGGGACATTTTGTCCAGTGAGTTGTATTGTGCTGCATAAAGGGCCCAAACCACCAGTTCAAAACAATATGTTTGCTGCTTTAAAGGCAAGGCAATGCTTGTTTAATATGACTCTTACTTTGCATCTAGTCGACGACTCATGTCCCCCTGACACAGATAAAGCCAATGGTCGCCTCAAAGGGGGGTGCAGGGGGTAGCGCCCTCGTGCTTATAAAGGCATTGTACACTTTGGGCCTCGGGTTTCTTTGTAATTCCCTTTGTTTAGTAGTTTGGGATTAAGTCCATGAATAGTTGTTGCGGCTTAGGGTTTTCTGAGCCTATTTATATTCTCTTGTAGTTGAGTTCTTGTAATGAGTGCGGTGAGGAGAATATGGTGATAGACTTCCTAGATCAAGGTAAATCGTGTCTCGTACTCTTCTCTCCTTTTTCTACTTTTTGATTGTGTGTGTGGTTACTCTGATCCTTACAATGCCTTCCAGATATGTTTGGATTTGTTGAAGATAACTGCAGAAAATTCCCTTGGAACAAAGATGTAAATGAGGAAGCCTGTAAATGAAGTTTCACTAGGTCTAAGTTGTTGGAGTCCTCAACTGTGTTATACTAATGGTGCTATTGGCTGAAAAATAGAAACTGCTTTTATGCTGAGATTAATGTGTTGGTTTTTGAAGAAAGACATTATGAGCGGCTATTTGTCATTGTTTTTTGAGTGGCAATCTATTATAGACAACTTAACCACTTTTGATGTTTCCTAGGAGCACTATTTCTCAACAAGTGACTGCAGAAGATCATAGATCTTTAGCAAAGTGATTTTCCCTACTTTTTGGGGTATTTTTGTTGTTTCATTTGCTCTAATTGTCATGCCTGTATTAATTATAAATGCAAATTGTATATACATCTTAGTTTATGAACTGATTATCAGTTTTCTCAAACTCAATTGCCTTTGTTTTAACTGAAGAAAGGGGGAAAGTCAAGGAAAATAAATTGGAAAGAATGATATAGAAGAATTTACAATCTATGGAAAAATGTATTAAATGTATTTCTTTCCTACAGTATTGAGGAGGTTGCCTTCAGTTTTAATGGTGGAAAGGATTCAACGGTAAGTTTTAACAGAGTGTAATCTTTTAGTATCTGTATGTATCTTCAAGGTCATTGATGGCAACATTGAGCTTTGGCTTGTAGGTTTTGTTGCACCTACTCAGGGCTGGCTATTTCTTGCATAAAAGGGGGGATAATAGTGCCAATGAGAATCTAAAAGATTTTCCTATTCGAACAATATATTTTGAGAGTCCTTGTGCTTTTGCAGAGATCAACTCATTTACGTATGATGCAGCTGCCACGTGAGTGAAAATTCTTACACCTTTTTACATTTAAATTAATTCTTCATTGTCACCACAGTTTAGATAACGTGGAAAAATGTTTTTTCCTCCTTTCTTTCTGAATTCTTTTATAATTTTAAACTTTGAGGCTTGTTCTCACTGAAGGATGCAGCAACTAACTAATTATCTTGCTTGAGCAGCTATGGTTTGCAAATTGACATTATTCGCTCAGATTTCAAGTCCGGCTTGGAGGCTTTGCTGAAGGATAAGCCAATTCGAGCTATTTTCCTTGGAGTTCGAATTGGGGATCCTACCGCGGTATCCTTGTTTCTTAACCATGAGATGACTGTTTTTTGACAATACATGTTTTGTGACCTGCTATTCTTCCAAACTCAATGTTGTTTTATGAAAATTAAAATGAGATACCTTTCTTTTAACGGTGAATTTTCTTCCAAACTGCATGTTGTTTAATGAAAATTGGAATATTGGATACTTCTATTCATACACGTATGCTCCAACCTTGCAGGTTGGCCAAGAACAATTCTCCCCAAGTTCACCTGGGTGGCCACCTTTTATGAGAGTGAATCCCATTTTAGATTGGTCATACAGGTTCACTTCTTTGTTATATCTGTTTCTCCATACTACTTTTTGTTGAAATGAATCATAACCTGAAGTTATATCTGGTGCCTGCTCTATTTATTTTAGAGTTTTATCTGACCAGGTTAACTGCGAAAAATGATAAAGATCTGAAGAAATATAGTTCTCTTTTAAATACATAAATATTGGTGCTAACTTATCCAAGAACTCTTCCAATGATAATAAATAAATTTCACATTTACGTGTTCTATTTGTTGGACAAGATGCTAATTGTCCCTAAAGTAGTTAGCAGAGGTAAAAAACCTATGATTATGAGTTGTGTGAGCAGTGCCGCAACCCTATTTCCAAATATATTTCTTAGCCCCCCCTTTCAACCACAAATTATCTATCTAAACACATCCTTTTGAAAAATGCCATAGCTGCATTTCTGGTTTAATCCTGTCCTTAGATGCATAAAGTTATGGCTTACGTATTTGTTTAACCTTGTAATTGAATAGACTGAGAAAACTGGAAATCATTAGTAAAAGCCAAACGATAGCTGGTTGATGCATCACAACTAAATTTTTATTTATTTTAGTTTTTAAAACTTGCTCTGTCTTTTTTTTTTTTTTTTTTTTTTTATAATTTCAGTAGTCAGAATTTTTTCAAAGGGTAAATTTTTTTACTGCATTCTTCAATTTTAAATTCGTGTTCCCCTAAAACTCTGTCAATTGTTCACACCTCCTCTTTACAAAGTAGCTAAATAAATTGCGGAAATTATTTGGTTCCCTTCATTCACTAGGCGTGTTAATTTGATTGCACTCTTAATAGGAAATACATTGTTTTTCTTTCCATGATTGTTTATGGAAATACATTGTTTTTCTTTCCATGATTGTTTATGTTATGCCTTTCAAATTTAATAATGTAAATTGCTTCATTTAATTTCAATCTAGAACAAATTTGATGGTCTGACAGGCTTATACTTTTTTATGGCAGAGATGTGTGGGCCTTCCTTTTAACTTGCAAGGTGAAATATTGCAGTCTTTATGATCAAGGGTAATATTCTGTAGATCTGCTGAACCTTAACTTGGATTGAACATATTTGCATGCCCATTTTTTTTTTTATCAGAATAAAATAACTCAACCGAATAACCTCAATGGTATCTCTGATGCAACATTTAATTACTGGTCCTTCATAGTTCACATTAAGTTCTACTTGCTTGTGTTCATTCAAGAAATCTGGTGTATGATTATTTCTATATTTCTGCAGTTATACTTCAATTGGGAGCATATATGACACGGTTCCCAATTCATTATTATGCATTAGCAATTCTTCCAATAAATTCAAACCTGCATATTTGCTTGCTGATGGAAGATTAGAGAGGGCAGGAAGGGTTAAAAAGTTATCTTCTACTTGTGGTCAACTTCCTGCTGATAACAATGGCTTGAGTAACTTGGATTTGCACAACAGTATGCTCACAGCATCGGTCATTGCTGTGGGAGATGAGATTCTGTAAGTACCTTGTTTATCGCTTGGATAATTGGATTATGTGGGCTATATTGGAAATTGCATCCTTTATGAACTAATGTCTTTTGCGTTATAATTTACCATTGGGAGGTTTCACAACTTATTAAACATTTGGATTATTTACCCGGTTTTCGAGCTTTGGAGTCTCAATATGAAATGGTTTATCCTATTTCTGAACTTCCTGATTGTATGCTGAATGACTTGCAGTTTCATTAAGTTATTCGTGTTAATATCATCTTTATTTGCAATTTCCTATCAAAGTATCCATATTATATATTGAATCTTGATATATTTAGCCTTACAGATAATGTTGAAACTATTATTTATAAGCCTGTGTGATATGTGTGTTGGAAGTTCAAGTTACCTCTTTTATTAATTTTTTTATAACTTTGTAAAATTATTTATTAAAATGTGAAATAAATGACATGGAAATTAATTTCAGTAATCATTTGCGGACAGAATAAATTAAATGAAAATGACATGGAGATTAATTTCAGCAATTAAGTCATGCTGTGAAGTGCACTGCACTTGATTAATTCTATGGTCCTATTCTCAACTGTTTTTGGTGATGCTCCCCTTTTCCTTTCCTCTGTTCCATAGCTCAGGTTTGGCATTGTTGAGGATCAGTTGGGACCTTCGTTGTCTAGGAAGCTTCATTCCATTGGTTGGTCTCTATTACAACTTTCTGTTGTCCACAACAATGTGAGTTCATTTCTGAAAAAATCCTAACTGAGCGTATATCAACTGTTATGAACCAGCAGATAACAAATCATATTCAAACTCTTATTTAAGCTTTGCGCACCTCATATTACGATTTTTTGGTTCATGACATGCATCTTTAATACAGATAGATTCCGTGGCAGAAGAAGTTGAGAGACAGAAATCTACAAGTGATATGGTAAATACTAATTTGCTTAGAAGGTCCTTTGCATTACATTTCTTGACAAATGATAGCTCAGGTTATTCATTTATCCTTGTTCTTGTAGGTATTTATATATGGAGGTGTAGGTCCGCTGCATTCAGATGTGACCTTAGCAGGTGTTGCAAAAGCTTTTGGTGTTCGTTTGGTGAGTTGCTTCATTCAATTGTTGTCTTATTCATTTTAATGTTATTATAACCGTTTCCAAGATATGCCGCATCCACCTGCACATATTTATTGGTTGTTAAGTAGTATGACCGACTTTCTTGAAGGATGAAATTTGACTTTAGTCAAGCTTCTGCTGACTTAACTGACTTAGTATCAATCATCAAGTGGAACCCATGTCGGCAACAAGCCAACAAAATTCAAACTTCTCTCTAGGAGATGCCTTTGTCATCATATCCGAATCATTGTCACTGGTGTGCACTTTCTCAAACTCTACTTCTTTGGCTTCTAGCACATCTCTTATCCAATGATACCTTGCATCAATATGTTTGGATCTTTGATAGAAGGTAGAGTTCTTGGCCAGGTGTATGGCACTTTGGTTGTCACAAAGTAAGACATATCTCTTTTGAGTGAAACCAAATTCTCTCAGAAATTTCTTCATCCATAGCAACTCTTTACAAGCTTCGGTTGCTGTAATGAACTCTGCCTCTGATGTAGAAAGTGCAATGCACTTTTGTAATCTTGATTGCCAAGAAACGGGACCTCGTGCAAATGTAACCATATACCCCAAAGTAGACTTGCGAGTATCCATATGACCTGCCATATCTGAATCCGTGTAACCAATAAGCTCCAGCTTGCCATTCCCAAATCTGAGACTCAAATTGGAAGTGCCATGAAGATACCTCATAATCCACTTAACCGTTTTCCAATGCTTCTTTTTTGGATTAGAAAGGAACTTGCTAACAACGCCAACTTCATGGGCTATGTCTAGTCTGGTGTTAAACCATAGCATACATCAAACTTCCTACTGCTGAGGCACATGGCACTCTAGCCATATCTTCCTTCTCCTTATTCACTAGAAGGGCTATGTTGAGCACTTAACTTAAGTGGTTAGCAAAAGGCGTACTAACCACTTTACCATTGCTCATACTGAATCTATCAAAAACCTTCTTGATGTATTACTCCTGTGACAAGTACAACTTTTTCTCATTTCTCTCTCGATGAATTCAAATGCCAAGATTTTTTTTTTTTCTGGCCCTAAATCCTTCATAGCGAAGTACTCACTCAATTGCTTCTTCAATGTTCCAATTCTAGAAAAAATTCTACCAATAATCAACATAGAGCAACAAAATAATGAAATCATCGTCAGAAATATTTTGGAAGAATACACAATGATCAAAATTAGTCTTTTGGTAGTTTTACTCCCCCATAACAGACTCAAATTTCTTATATCATTGCCTTAGTGCTTGCTTCAACTTCAAGCCATAAAGACTTTTTTTCAGTTTGCAAACATAGTCTTTTTTTCCTTTCACTATGAAACCCTCTGGCTGATCTATATAAATCACCTCTTCCAAGTTACCATGGAGAAAAGTTGTCCTCACATCCATTTTCTCAATCTCTAAGTCTAGGCTAGCAGCTAAGCCTAAAACCACTCAAATGGATGACATTTTCACAAATGGAGAAAAGATCTCATTGAAGTCAATGCTTTGCTTTTGACTGAACCCTTTTGCAATCAATCTTACTTTATACCTGGGCTGTTTGTATATGGCATACCTTTCGTCATTAATTACTTTTGATTTTATAACAGTAACTTATATCAGTTTCCTATCCGTTTCTGATGTAGGCTCCTGATGAAGAATTTGAAGAATATCTCAGGCATACTATTGGTGATCACTGTACTGGTGACCAGAATGAGGTTATTTTGTAGAATAGCAAGTTATTTAACTTATCTTTGCTTTTAATTATAAGTCATGGTGTTGTGAATCTTGTGATTAAGAGAGAACCATTTGATTATTCTAATAAATTGAAGGAGAGAGGTGAGAAATATTATATTTTTTTAAATATAGTTTTACAGTAACCTTGTAAAGTATTGAACAGCTGTTTTATTGGTAGGAGAGAGAAATCATTCTATGCAGTCTTATCCTTGTTTCCTGTATTCTAACCCATAATCTTTCAATCGCACAAGAGCAACTTTATCTCTGCTCCAATTACAATTTGTAAAGAACCTTGGGATACACCATTCCAAAAGCTAGCTCAAAGGGTGGGAGTGCCCAAGACCTTATAAACTCCACATTAGTTGCACATACAACCAATATGGGACTATATATCTCAACACGTCCCCTCACACGAGAGCCCATTGGGCTTGAAGAGTGGACAATGCAACAGGCCCAGCCTAATGAGGCTCTGATACCATGTAAAGAACCTTGGGATACACCACCCCAAAAGCTAGCTCAAAGGGTGGGAGTGCCCAAGACCGTATAAACCTCACATTAGTTGCCCATACAACCAATGTGGGACTATATTTCTCAACACGCCTCCTCACACGTGAGCCCACTGGGCTTGAAGGGTGGACAACATATAAGCCCACCTACATGTGGAAATTCCACTACAAAAAAAGTGGGAGGCGGTGAGATTTCGAACGCTCTGATACCTTGTTAAGAACCTTGAGGTCACCATCCCAAAAGCTAGCTCAAAGGGTGGGAGTGCCCAAAGCGTTATAAAGGCCACATTAGTTGCTCATACAACCAATGTGGGACTATATATCTCAACACGCCCCCTCACACGAGAGCCCATTGGGCTTGAAGAGGGGACAATGCAACAGGCCCAGCCTACCTGTGCTAAGAAACGCCACAAGAGAAAGTTGGGGGCGGCGAGACTTTGATACCATGTAAAGAACCTTGGGATACACCATCCCAAAAACTAGCTCAAAGGGTGGGAGTGTCCAAGACCTTATAAACTCCATATTAGTTGCTCATACAACCAATGTGGGACTATATATCTCAACACAATCATTTTCTCACACACAAAATTTGCAAGATCATAACTTTTTAACAAGGTCCAACCCTTGTAGAACAGGTACCTGTGGCCTGTTTATCTGGTTGGAATATACCAAAAAATTGATTTAATTACTGGATTATTATATCGTATTCCCGGGGTGGGGGGAGGGGGGCTGAATTTATTTTTTATCAGAAGCATAATCCTATATCCCAATAAAAAGATCTGAAGGCATCATTATATGGTGATTCCAGTGCTTCTTCGTTTTGTATCTGTGAAATAGGCCAATTTGCACACTCCGATTAAATTTCGCCATTTATAATATACTTATCTGTGATGACTGATGACAGTTATAGTATGAAATTTATCCATCTTGTCTTTCACCTTTCAGATGGCTCAACTGCCAGAGGGCATAACTGAATTATTGCATCATAACAAGTTGTCCGTACCTTTGGTATGTGTCGGGAGTTCAGCAACAAAATTATATTTCCCCATGTTTCATTTTGCCAGAAGTTCAATTTCACATTGAGGAGCAACTTATACAAGTTTGATTTGTATTTTTTTGTTTTGACCAATTTCTGTGTTGTATATTATGTGATTGAGGTATTTTGGTTAAATGTTTGATATCTCATGTCTTTTTTGTGCAGATCAAGTGCCAAAATGTAATAATTCTTAGTGCAACAAATGTGTTGGAGCTAGAAAAGCAGTGGGACTGTTTGATTGAATTAACAAGATCTATTGACCTGCTTGCATTGCTGGAACCATATGTATCAAAGCTTGTGACAACAAATCTTTCAGATGTATGTGTTAAATTTAATTTCCAATGCCACTATCACTGATTGTGCACCGGGCATGATTTTATTCCCTTCAGCTTGAAGATTTTTGCTTTTATATACTTATAATATGATGCTTTCTGTTGCTTAAATTTTACTTATAATGAATTCAAGTAAGCTTTGTGTATATTTCTATATGGTAGACTCGTTATGTATTTATGCAAGTATGCTTCATTTTATTTGTGACTTTCATGAAATAAAAAATGTTATCAGAAGCATAAATGATGTATACAGTGGTTAAAAATTTCTTGGATTCAAATATTTCATGACTAGCAGTCTGATGTAATGATAAGGCCTTTTTTTTTTCCCCTTAAATCTTCGATGCAATTCATATCGAAGTTGAAAAATATCTTCAAAAATCGTGAAGTTTAGCTTAAGTGGCAATATGAGCCACAGGACAAATGAACTGCCAAAAGAGAACGGGTTCGAATCGCGGAGAAAACCTTTGGGGCCAGAACTGGATATTTGCAATGTTGCTTGACTCAAAATTAGTCACGTACCCGTGCAGGCCCCTTTCCCCGCTCGGGTTGTGAGGATATCCGGAGGACTGAACTCGCCCCAAAGGGATTATTAGGGTCATGAAATCCAAAAAAAATAAAATAAAAATTCACAGCAAAAGACTTTCTAAAATGCTCCTTAATGGTACCCAGAGAAAGCATGGAAAGTTGATGGCAGTTTTGAAATCAAAACCCCAGCAGACAGCAGAATCACTACGCATTGTGTGAAACTAACTTTCTTTCCATGCTTTCTCTAGGTGGTATTTAAGGGTTTGTGTGCCATCTTCTCTCTTTAATTTTCTTCCCCTCTATAGCCTCAATCTCATTTTCATATTGGGATATTTATACTGCAGGTTGAAATTGCTCCACCTCTTTCAAAGCTTTGCCTAGAATTTCCAGACCTTCACATTGGTATGAAGTTTATGAATTAGTGATTTTTAGTAGTAAATGACTCATTATTCATGTTTTTTTTTAATATAAAAAAACTGTTTCTTCTTTGGAACATCAAGGGTGTTTCCGCAAATCCAGATATGGATCTCTTATAGTATGTTTCAAAGGAAAGGTACAATGAAAATTCCATATTCTAAACTTTGTTTTGATAAGTCACATGTAAGTTCTACCACTAGAGACCAGCCTTTTTTATTTTGTTACAGGACCAAGCTCGCATTGAATCCGCTATAAAAGCATTACACAATAAATTTCAACCTGGTTCTTTCATGGAGATGGGCTAGTATGATATTCTACAACATGGTCCTCTCTACTGGATTATTAGAACATATTCAAGATTTTAGTTGTTGGGACAATATCATTCTCATTAGGGGAATCCAGAAATAAATGACGCTTGATGATTGGGATGAAGATAGTATAGGAAGAAAATCAAGTTTGCTTCTATCTTGGTAGTAGTAGACAGAACGAAGGTACAAATAGATGGCAGAAGCTTCAATTCTTTTGTGATAGGGAATGGATTTCACAGTAGTTTTAACTGCTTCAAGTGACTTGGATAACCAATTGATTGTTATTAAATTGTTATCTGATTAGCTGAATTTATAGAACCGTTTACAAATTTATAGGCTTTTGAACTGATAAAAACTAAATCAATTTTGGCTGCTATTTCCCTGATTTTGATTGAAATATTCTTTACTGTGGTTGGCATTGGCTAACAGCAATCCAAATGTCATAGGACAAAATTCTTTTAAAAGGGAACTTGTCTCTAAAGTGAGTAACAATGTATTCACTCTTGATTTAATTTAAAGTGCATATAATCTTAACGTACTGAAGTTCAAGAATAAACACATGCTTATTTGTTCACTTTATACGATAATTGGAACCGTTTAGTAAAGGTTTTTTTTTTTTTTTTACCATTCAATACCGGAGACATGGCTTGTGCTGTTGAAGACTGAGTACATTTGCTTTTTGATTAAGGATGCAGGAGTAGCACACTTTTTTATTTTTGAACAAAAGTTTTTCTGAAACAAATTTGTGTTCAGAGTAATTGTGTAACACCCCGTTCTAAAACCGGTTTGTTAACATCGCATTATGATATTAAGCGCAGTTACAATCACATTGGCTCAATTAAAAATCCGGATAAATTTTTCTTTTTAAAACGACGCCGAATTTAAAATATCCAATTGCGTGATTATAACCATATTACTTTGCGGAATTAGATAAATCAAGCTTAACATCATGTTCTTATTTATTTCCCAACTTCTACTACATTGTAGATCTCTTCATTAGCTACGCGTGGCTTCAAACCGCTCCTCATTTGGAGCATTGTAGCCCAAGTTATGACAATTTGAAGCAACACAAGAGAGTGTTGATCACAGGCCCCGCGCGCTACCGGGCGCTCAAGCGCGCGTTATCGGGCGCTAAAGCCTCCATCTGGGCGCTTAAGCGCACGGAGGCAGGGAGCATCAGGTCTTTCAGTATAAATGGGCGCTTAAGCGCGCACCAGGGCGCTCAAGCGTGCTGTCTTGGGCGCTTAAGCCCCCATTTGGGACATTTTAGCGCGCAGAGGCAGAAGCATCTCCTCCATCAGCGGCCAAGGGCGCTCAAGCGCGCAACCCTGGGCGCTCCAGCGCGAGGAGGCCGAAAGCATTGGCTCTCACATGGGCAGCAGGGCGCTAAAGCGCGCTGCCAGGGAATTCCATTACCCTCATTTTTCAAGTCCCAGTCTAGGGGAAAATGTATCCCCAATCCAAACCCCAGTTGTTCATGTCTCAAAACTTAATCCTAGCACTCATCCAACCTCTCCTCATGAGATTTAGCTAGAATTTGGGCAGCATAACCTTTGTTTTCACAACGTTTCCCAATTTAAACAAAAGGTACCTAATTGATTCTCAGCCCAACCAATTCAATAACCTAAAACATAACAAGCATGCATATATTGAATTTCAAGTAGGCATCATTTACAGTACATATTCTTTACAAATCATGGAACTTAGCTTACAAAACACTATGATCATTCCCTTGGCTCCCATCAACAAAAGAGATGATCAAAGGCATGAGCATAGGCTAAGTCCATTCCAATATACAAATCATACATCTATCAATTGTCTATGAGTTACAATCCTATACATGTGAGCTACAAAACAACATGTATGATATCAAAATAATGCAACACTTCATGCATGTGCTAATCCAAATATGGCCACTTGCCACCAAAGGCTCCTGCAGCATTCTTACCTGAAAGGGGGTCCCCGCAACACGGGGTGAGATATACGAATATATCCAGTAAACCAGGGGTCCTTGGAGCATCTCTCCACCCCACAGTTCCATATCAGTGTAATAGCAATAACAATAATAATGCAGTAAATACATATCTATGCAAAGTGCAATACATCTCCAGGAGAAATCCCTCGAGCTCTCAAGTTGTCCTAAGGAAACTCAGATGCAAATAGTCCTACTGGCCAGCTAACTACCAAGTATGATTTACGCATCGTCATGCAACATACCAACATAGGGAAACACCATCCTATGCCACACCAAATGCATACACATACGTATAACAAAGCATTACACTATTTTATTGTATTTATATACACAATCACAACCTCTACCCTTTCAGGGCTTGGTAGAACAGTCAAGGAGATTACACCGAAGATCTGAAGGCTTACCTCAAAGCTTCCGTTCAACCTTTGTTCACCACCAACAGTTCAGCAACCAATTAACTTTGGTTTCAACAATAACTTACAAGTAACTCACCTACACCAAGGTGCCATAGCATCAATCATACTATCCAATGAATATTTACTTATATCCATTACTACCACATCAACTCTACATATTAACTTAGTAGCATGAGCTCACCTATTCCAAAGAGTTAATCAAGCTCCATAGCTTGCTCCAATGGTTGATCACTCACGGTTGGTCCAAATGTCTCAATCCTAGACATCACAAGGACGCAATCATCAATCAACCAAGTCAAACCATTCATTAACAATGCAAGAAATCCAATATCTAAGTGTCATATTCTTGCCATTTTCCAAATATACTCATTTAGCTATCTAAGCTCATTTTCACCGATTAAATGTCGTTCCTAGCATTTTTCACAACATGCTCTAAGCTCCATTCTTCCTAGAACATAGCTAATTTAACAACATTTCATCAAAACCCTAAAACACTATTCATAAACCCTAACTCATGCAATTTCAAGGAATCATGAGGTTCAAGGGGTAGAATCTTACCACCAACGGTTGCATAACCAAGGATTGATGGCTCCTCAAGCTTCAATGGAGGTTGAAGCACTTAAAACCCCAAATTTCACCAAAAGGCCGAATTTTTGAGAGGCAATATCTCTCTCCACAATGCTCCCCACTCAAAACTAAGCTAGGATTATGAAAGAGGGAAAGATTTAGAGTGGTTTAGGCTTTTGAATCACTCCAATTGGTGGAGGATTGCTCTCCCTAGGGTTTCTCTCTCTCTTTTCCTCTCTTTCCTCTTCTTCTCTTCCTTTTTTTTGGAGTTACCCAACCCTAATTACCTCTTTGAGGCGAGTTGGCTCCCTCCGGTATCCCCACGAGCTTCGACTCTTTGAGCCGGCTATGGGACTAATCCGGAGTGCGGCTCCCTCTCTTTTTTGGAGTTGGCTCCCTCTCTTACCTCTTCTTCTCTTCCTTCTTCTTCTTCTTTCTGGCGTCGACGGGTTTCTGGGGGTTTTGGGGTTCTTTTTTGTTCTTTAGTCACTTAACATAGGTTAAGTGACTTTAGGCGGGTATTGGTTCGTCTATCTATTTAACTCCAATAATTACCAAACTCCACCCAAAAGTCTGGAATATTATTCTAGGAATATTTTTACTTTTATTTTTATATTTTTGGTACTTTTGCCTACACCCAATTATACCCCTTAATTTTCACTGAGTACACTTTTTAACTCCAAGTGACTCAGATTCATTTAATTAAGCGTTATACTTAATTTTACTCACTAAAACATGCTTAATTATTTAATTACATGTAATTCGCTATTTAATTAGGTTAGGGCTATTATAAATTGAAGTTGTATCTGCCTTTAAATCGTTTAGTGGTTAAACTCATGTTGTGTTGTAAATTAAATTAAATATATTTACTTATTCACTTCGGAAACAAAATTAAGTTTTTTCCTTCATTTTTCATTTTTTTTCTTCCTCCTTTTGTTAAAAAGAAATTTCTTAAGGGGGCAGTTGGTAGAAGGTTTTTTTTAGGATTTTCGGGAAACTGAGGGTGGTAATTCTATTTACTCACATTTGATATGAGATTTCTAATTTTTTTTTTCTGAAAATTTGATTTTTTCAGAATTTTATTTTGTGCGTAAAATTTCTGAAAATATCATCCAAGAATACCACACATGGGGTGGTATTCTAGGATTCTCATAACAAAGGAAAATTTAACACAAAAAAATTGGCACTACATTCGACCAAACATAGCATTAGGAAAATTAACCCAACATTTTCCGGAATATTCTGGCTTACTAAACAATTTTTTGGTAACATTCTCCGAAAACTCATCTTTCTACCATATTTCTAGAAATCGTGATTCTCGGATAAAAAAAAAATTCTACTACCAAACGCCCTAAAATATAAGCAATATAAATAAGAAATGATATATGTGAGAAACTTCCTTATATGAACTGTTATTTACTATCTAAGTATACTTTATACTTCAAAAGAACCAGATCTATAAAGCACATTGAATAAAGATATTGAGCATTGATTAATTTCAACACAAAATAGGGTAAGGGCCTACGGGGTAACAAAACTTGTTTAGATTTGAAAGAAAAGTACTTGGTGCAAAAATATGAGAAAACAAATTTTGGTATAGGGTAGGTTCCAGACAATAAGAATGATGCATCCCACCTTTTTGTCAATGAAGTCAGTCCAGAATCTGGCTTGGGCATGAGCATATGTACAAGTTAATATTGAAATTTCCATGCATTTGCTTTGTACATCAACATCAATTTTAATTGCAATGGATAGTAGGGCTGTGCTATTTATTACTAGTAAATTTTAAATGCAGCTTAACAATGATGCCTTTCTGTCCCCCACGGAATTTTTTTTTTATGCCTGAAGATCTCATGTTGTCCTTTCATTCAAGAGATGATATTTGGACAAAAAGTTATTATTTTATTTTTTTTCTCTCCTCTTTTCTAGTTAGTTATATGATTTTGATTGGTCTGTACCACTGAATAAATGATGGTCCGAGACCACTGAAATTCTTCTTGTCGCCCACAATCAAACAGTGCTGTTAAATCAACACAGCATAAAAATGAAAACGTCGAGTAATGGATGGTTCACCATTGGTATTAATGAATAAAATGAAAAGCGAGCGAGAGAGAAATCAGAAATGAATGGAGACAACGCATGTTATGTGAACTATGTGGAAAACTTGTAAAAATAGTGACATTTGTAACAAAGGAAGCGACATAAGCCATAAATCATAAGCCAAACAGTAGTGACATTTGTAACATTTGATATGCCTTGCCAAGAATATAAGGCCAACCTCAAACATCTGAGAAGCATTTTAAACCCAAACACTAGTTTTTGTCAAGGAAGCGACACTTGTAAAAATAGGGAGAATCGTATCCGACACGACGACACGCTTCGACACAGTGTTGGACACGCAGTCAACTTTTTCCGACATGTTGACCATTCCGACACGCGAATTTGACTGTGTCCGACACGGTCAAATGACATTTTCGTAATTTTTTTTTAATTTTTTTTTAAAATTAAAATATATTAATAAAGCTTCCACCTGATCATATCAATTTTATTTTTTTGTCTTTTTTCCCCTTAAGTAGATAAGAGATCATCTCAGCATCATTGTGGTCGATTCCTATCACGCTCTTGTTGTATCTCCTTGTCTATGATCTCTCTCATATGATTTGAACTCTCTATCTGATATTATATCTCTCTCTCATCCCAGTTTTTATTTTTTTTATTAAAGCTTCCATCTTTATAACGTGTTGATGGGTATTATTAATTTAGTTTCATTTTTTTTGTTAAATTATTAAATATTAAATGAAATATACACTATATAAATTAAAAATATTATTTAATATTAAAACGTGTCCCAACGTGTCAAAATCCATAATTTTTTAAGATTGACGTGTCAGATTGTCGTGTCATATCGGTGCTAGATAGGTTTTTGTCTCACATAATCACAAACTATCACATATAATGACGTAAATTCCCACCATTCTAAATTCATTACTCTCCTCCTCTCTATAAAATCAACAATCCAATCCCTTTCTTTTGTGTCGGTGTAACTCTTGTACTAAAAAATTATGTTGCAATTTACAAAAAAAAAAAAAAATTATGTTGCACTAATTGGATTTCCAATAAGTCCGTTGGGAAACCAGGAAAAAAAAAATACTTCTGAAACTAGTTTTCCTAATTAATTAGCACTTCAAAAAATAAAGACATCATTCGCTTATTTACAGAACAATTAGACAATAAACCCAAATTTTGCAGAGTCTTCAACCAATTCAGTGACAAAGAAAGTTCACAAGTGAAATATTGCCACCTTGAGCGGGGAAACAGTGCATTGATTGGATTTAAGGGGGAAGAAAATAGCCAACGAATTTTGAAATGAATACAATATGAAATCGTTCTGTACATTTATGGACAAAAGAATTGCATATCTTTTGAGGTTCTGGGTAAATATATGCCCAACAAAATCAAATTTGTATCTATTGCACAGCATTGAGCTCTGAAAATTTCAAGCAAACACTCATGTGAAGATAATACTCATGATTCATTAAGTTGTTAACCACCCAAGAAAAAGGTATCTCCAAAATTGGTTCTATCCCTTGAATGCATACAAACTTGATTTCAGCAATCTCCAGTGCACCGGTGACAAGATGAACCATCACATGAATTTTCTCCCTCTTCTGCACTTTGGTTGATGCCAGCATCTCCTTCATCAACAGAGGAACTTCCAGGAAAAAACTCAAGCACTAGTCTTTTTACTGCATCATTTAAGCTGAAGTATTAACCTGCACGCAATAGATGATGCTAAGAATAAATAAATAATAATTTATATTACTTGCAAGCAATTTAAGCAAAAGACAGGGGAGTAGCAATTCAACCAATGCATCTTTACCATTAGGTTTGCATAAGAAGTATAAAACCCTTTATTTAACCCCCCATCCCCACCAAAAACAATATAAAGAAACAGAAATCATTTATCAATAATATGCAAGTCATGTAATAAAAATGTAAATAACTAAAATCATGGAGGAAGCTTTAATGTTAATTAGATTATCATAATTGGATGTGATGACATGCAGCATAGGAATAGAAGGCTGTGGCGTTTCTGATGTTGATGAGCAAAGGATAATAGTATCATATGACATGAAGATTTCAGTGCACACTCACATTTTCCCTCTAAAGTGGAGCTGACTTCTGTAACAATACACCAAATTAAGAGCCAATGCTCACAATGAAGCAAATTATTCGTAATGTATTTTCAAAATGAGCAATTCTCCCAATATTAATTCACTTTAATGCAGGTTCATTTTATGGTTTCCCTTATGTAGCCTCTGGCAGTGAACATGGGTGTAATGCATTAATCACCTAGAGACCACGACAAATGCTTCAGAAGTTCTGCTGCTACTTGGACATTTGAAAATAATCATTAGATTTTAGTAAATCATGAGTTATTTTGGTAGTTGATGCCTTGATGGTACCAATTTAAGAGAAATAAAATCAACTATTGAATTTAATCACAATTGGGAAGACAGCCCCTTCAATATTCAACCAATTCAATGTGACAAACAACTATCAACAGCAACATCAAGGAATTACAGATTCCATGACTCAGGTTTTGGACTCTAGAAAACAGAATACAAATAAAGAAAGACCCAGAACAGATTTACCCTACTGCTCCTTCTACAAGAAACTACCTATCTTGTAGAGTTCCCCCAATATTCCTTACTTTGCCCATGCCCCTTCCTCACCCTCTTTTCCTGCTTATAACCACATAAGCATTGCCCACATAATCTGGTGGAAAGAGCATAAAACAGAAAAAGTAAAATTATATTTCTGGGGTCAAGATACACAGCTGAACTCAATCAAAATAGAAAGCACAAAGTAATGTGAACAGACACACTATGAGAAGAGTGAGTCAGTGACCACATAACTCCACGTATCTTTGTTTCACCATATTATAAAAAAGAACTATTAAAGAGATTGAAGAAAATAGCACAAGGGCAGCATATCCTCTAAAACAAGAGAACATAGAACAAAGAAAGAAAAAGAAAATATAAATGCAAAAACGCCCTTCAATCTTTTAGCAAAAAATAAATTGTCCTACTGCATATATCATGTAAAAAAAATTCCCCAGAAAGAAATATTTAAGATCTATCAACTATTACTAACATAATTTTTTTCTCACTGACAATGAGAACAGTCAGATAGGGTAATTATAATTTACGATAAATGTGTTGTAAATGGTGGTCATCATCATGGCTGCATGGCATGGCAGGTTTTGGTGCTACCACCTATGTAGCACCGATACGACATGGCGACACGTGACACAACACGACACTCTGACACGTCAATTCTAAAAAAATATGAATTTCGACATGTTGGGACACGTTTTAATATTAAATAATATTTTTAATTTATATAGCGTATATTTCATTTAAAATTCAATAATTTAACAAAAAAATAAAACTAAATTAATAATACCCATCAACACGTTATAAAGGTGGAAGCTTTAATAAAAAAAAAACAGGAATTGCGATGAGAGAGAGAGATAATATCAGATAAAGAGATCAGAGAGAAGGAGATACAGCAAGAGCGTAATAGGAATTGACAACAATGATGCTGAGATGATCTCTTATCTACTTAAAGGAAAAAAAGGCAAAAATAAAATAAAATTGATATGATCAGGCGGAAGCTTTATTAATATATTTCAATTTTAAAAAAAAATGATTTTTTTTACGAAAATGTCATTTGACCGTGTCGGGACGTGTCGGATACAGTCAAATTCACGTGTCGGAAATGTTGACCGCGTGTCGGACACGACAATCCCTGTTTTTTGGAGTGTCCGTGCTTCCTTGGCTACCACCATGACAACATCCAGGTATGGCGAGTTGCTCATGCCTCATGGTATACTTATTCATCTAATTACTCTTGGTAGTATACTTATTGGATGCTTCCCTTTTTCCATATTCTATCTGTGCTTTCCAACAGAGTATATCCTATATTATTTTATGTTTCATCTGATTACTCTTCAGTTCAATTTTCTGCTACACATCTCTCAATTTTTTTTTTACTCCTACCTAACTCAAATATCTGTATTCTAAAGATTTTTTTCTCCTCAATCATTGGGGACACAGGAACTGGGCTGATCACCGGCCATGTGCTTTTTTATCCATTTTAGTTCAATCATGTTTGAGTTTGTGACACTGTTGTTAACTTGTCCTTTCTGACAAGTTATTTTTCTTAAAAAAATAAAAAATAAAATTTCTCTTGATCTAAACTAGTAGGTCTTATTTATTTTCTGTGTTTATTAAACTATTATTTTTTCTGACATGTCTGCCTTTCTTACCCCATTCATCCTTCATAAAGCTATGGCTAATTATTGGCCTGCAGCCATTGGCCACCATACACCATTGACAACACGGATGACTATCCTCTTTAACCTATGCAACTTCCCATAAAAGAAAAAACATTACACAAACATGTAAGATAATCAATTTAAAGGTTCCAATGAAGGAATCTCTACGAGACACGACTTACCATCCTCCTTATGAATATCAACAGGTCGATTGATATAAGAGACTTTGTCCCAATTATCAATTTGAGGAGCATCTTCAAAATCATCGAACTCCACACTGACTGACAGTCCACGCATATAAACGAACTCGAATTCTACCTAAAATTAGACAGTAGATTTTAATAAAAAATTAATTTCTTATGAATGGGAAAAAGCACCTACATTACATGGCACCAATTCTAGTCACCCAAATTGAAGTTCTATGTAAGAAGAGGAAAAAATTGTTTATATGATGAGCAGTGCATTTAAACCATCTACAAATGACCCAGGCTCGATAGTGAACAAGCCTAGATGCAATTAGCTAAAGGCTAACATCTCAGAATTTTTAAGTCAAATAAATCTAAGACTGGGTGTTATTCTAATAGTTTAAGGTCTTCAGACCTTAATGATTCAGAAGGAGCCTCTCCCCATCAGGAGAGTCATAAACTGAAAATAGGACTTACAAAAGTAAAGTGTGTAAAAGGCTAAACTTAAAATTGCTGGATACTATATCTACAGAAGTGCAGTTGTCAGAAGTCTTCATTTTTTTAACTAGAGACAGGTCAATCTTAAAATTTGTCAGAAGTTCTCGGGCACTGATACAACTCTAGAGGAAAGAGTCAATTATGAGAGAAGACTTTATGCTGTCCAGCTGTGACAAGGATTGGGGAATTGGAGGGAAATTCTGTTAGGTAGTGACAGTATAAAGAGGGAAAGGGTGGGGCAGAAAATGGTATTTGGTGAGTAAAATTTGAAAGCTGGCTTCTCTAATTGTCGGTAGTTATTATTTTCTTCATTATACTGTTATATGATGCTGTAATCTGGGTTTTCTAGAAAGAAACACTATTAATACAATTCTGTTGTTTTCTTTTTAATTTCTAAAATCTCTTGTACCTATCACGTACAAACTGAACTATTTTATGGCACTCAATAGACGGAGTTTAAAAAGCATTAGAACAACATAGAAAAAACCAAATGCAAAATAACAAAAATTAACATTTTCTGTTAGATATATGAAATGACTGTCTGCCTTCTTTTTCTATTTAATTTTTACAATGATATTTAAACTGTTGCATGGAACTAAGATATAGAACTATTTCATCTAGTACTAACAAATAAATATGACAAACAATATCAAATTATGTTAACTTTGTTAAAGCTTGTAGTTAAGCTACATTATACATGAAGCATTGGTATATGCTAATTGCACCGAGTGGAAAGTTATACAGTAATACAATCATAAAGACAAATAGGAAATAATGATTGAAAAGAAAAAAGAATCAAGTAAAACGAATAGCTTCAGTGATAGCTCTCAGCCTCTACACATAATCAGACACACCATACAAATATCCTTTTCAAAATGGCTTGCTGAGAGCCTACAAGTCACTCAGAATTGGTTTAAGGTGCTTGTCCATGTTTGAGAGATCCTTAAAACCATTTCAAAAAGACAATCTTATTTATTTATTTTTTGGGTTTCGTCAATTTGGTATCAAAGCATCTTTGATTCGGAGGTGCTTCTGGTCCTTAAAAATAAAAAATAAAAAGGAAAACAGAATGAAAAAGTGGAGAGGTGCATTTTTGTATACGTACGTGTACATGTGTGTGGGAAGTCAATTGACATGTTCATCCTTTTAAGGTCAATTAAAAAAGGCTTCCATAACAAGATTGAAGTACTAATCCATCCATTTTCTTATTCTTTTTCCTATTGAAGGTTTCAAATCACCCCCAAAAAATTTGGAATGTTACAAGTTACAAATCACTACAAAAAAATGAACTGCTTCAAAAGGTATGTTAACAAGCTAAATGAAAATACACAGACAAAATGAGAACAGAAACAAGTTTATACACAGATGAAATGAGAACAGAAACAAGTTTTCTAAGCAATAAAGACTGTTGCAATAGCATTCAAGTATTCAGTAATCATACTCATATTCCAGTAAGTGGGTAGGCTCTGTTGGAATCAGAAAATCATCAACACAATCCACACTGAAGCCGGATTCAATCCTTGGGGGTACGAGCGAATCACAACAGCTAGAGCACATAAACAGTGGTGGCACTGTCTCTGAGTCATGGATGCCACAGCAGCGTGTATGCTGCCACACTTCACATATGTCACAAGCCACCATTCTCTCCCCATCATCGTCACAAGCACCACATTCACACCTCACCTTCCAATTGCCAGCCCCTCTCTGATACTTCAATGGAGTGCACAAATCTATGGCAATACCCCTTACAGAAAGTTCCATACCAGACTGGATTAGTCCAAAAAGGACTTCCTCATCACCTACATCCATCAATTCTGCAATTTCGGTCACTATAAGTCCTTCTGCAATGCAGTATGTATCCCTCAGAGCAGCCTCAGCAGCTAGCTTCAAGTCTCCGACTGTTGCATGCAGTGGAACCATAACAATCTCGCCCAACTCAGACTTAGTGTCCATAAAATTTCCCTTCAAGTGGCAAATGAATTTCAATACATGCTGCCCCATTTCATCCCTTAAAGCCCACTCCTTCACGAAATGCCTGCTGTCAAGAATTGTCTGAGCTACCAAGTCCATTGGTTCTGAATCAGGGTAGCCTAAAAGTACATTTTTGTACAAATAAAACACATCGTTGTAGACATCATTACCAGGAACCCAAGATGATTCTACAACAGCCATTACCCCAGGAGGCTCCAGGGCTTTGAACTCATTGCCAAGCTCATGAATAGTATATTCCAGGATATGAGTTGACGGGTTCACCTTGCGACGAACAACAAAATTTCCAACAATCACATTGTTAAGTGATTTCAGCACATAATCCAGTAAGCCTGTATCACCAATATGGAGCCGAGCTGCATCTCTCACCTCTTGTCTTGTCATCCCACAAGAACCTGATTTGGCAGCCTTGTTCTCTTTAAGTGCATCCACAATCACTTGAGCTGCAAACTCTAGTCTCCGTGTTGGCCACCTGCTATCCATACAAGTCACTGCACAGCTGAACTTCTTATACCTAGCAGCAGATTTTTCCTTCATGGGAGGAGCAGCAGCAGAAGAAATGTCTGTTATCTTGGACACAGGAGCACGAGAACGAGACCTGACAGTAAGCATAAACCTGAGAAGATCTCTGATTGTGATAATCTGAGCTTCACTCATATCTCTGTAGTAGCGAATCATTTGTTTGATTTCTTTATGAAGTAAGCAATTTGTCTTGCTGAAATCTTTTACAATCTTTTCAAGCTCCAAAGTAGCAAGAGCCTCAATTGCTTCATAGTATTTTTGCTCAGTTACACCGAAGCTTCCACGGCAAAATCTATAGCCCCACCTACCAAACCAAGAGTGCCCATAAGCAACTCCATGAAGTAAACGAAGATCCATAGACCTCTTATATGAAGCATCTTCCACTCCAATTTTCCTTGCTCGAAGATTGATGCAGATCCTGTCCCAGAGATCCACGATCTCTCTCCCACTGAGAACCTTAGAACCCCCTTCTACGCCATTAATACAAAGCAAATGCCCGTATCCATTGCAGTGAATAACCCCATGCAAGAGATGATGATTCTGACTGTCAAGAGCACCTTCACTTAAGGATTTATGCCACCAGTTGTCCATCGGGATGATGAAATGGTACCTTCTCTTTGTAACAAAATGGCCGCCCCAACCTACCAATCATAAACCAAAAAAATCCACATATTAGTATCATGTCATCACACTATCAGTATATCAATAGTAACCCCTTTCAGTTTCTAATTTCTATTTTCTAATTAAAAGAGAGAACTAAATCATAATTACAAAAACCATATGTACATAGAAAAGATGAAAATGAAAAGGAAGAGAGAGATAATTGGGAGGTGAAATCAGAAAAAAATTCTTATTCCATAAAAAGCGATAAACTTTAAAGTGATAAAATAAACAAACTTGCTGAATCTAATAACATGATGATAATTGTTAAGATAAGAGAAACCATCCTAAAGTAATAAATAATTCAAATACGCTGTCGGAGGAGTCATGTTAGGTGAGCTGGGCCTTAAGTTGTCTAATCTTGAAGACGTTTGGGTCTGGGCTGTGTGCTAGTTGTGGGTTGGTCCAAACCCTTTTCATAACTTTTCAGAATAAAAAAAAAAACCCTAAAAAAAAACCCTAAACCCATATCAACTTCATTATCAAAAGAAAGACCCTATTCAGAGAGGGATATTGATCACAATGATGACAACGGACGTCAAAGAAAGAAAGAAAGAAAGAAAAAAGAACCCTATTCAATTCAAGACTCGAACAAAATAAAGACGAAGAATTCAAGCAAATAAATCAAAATTCCTGCAAAATCGAACCGACCCAGTTCAAGAATCATCAATTAAACCAACCCCAAGAGGTAAGGATTGGAACTTGTAAAGGTAAGTACCTAGAGAGCGGCAACGATCGCAGAAGGGATGGGAAGACTGGTTAACGTCCTCTTCGATGGTGTAGAGAGGAACCATTGGCTTAGTCTTGTCATGGATGAGAAGGGTGCGCCATATTGGGTTGCCAAAGACCTTGTAATCTTCGAGTTCTCCGGCTTCTTGAAGAAAGAAGCGAACGTTGTCTCGGAATGGACCAGAGGGTGTGATGGGGCAACCAGGGTCAGCGAAAGAGTGAAACCTGAAAATCTTGGGACATCTTTTTCTCTTCTTACACGCTTTGTTGAGAGAGAAAGACATTTTGAAAACAGAGCTCAATTCAGTGACCGTTATTTTTCGCGGAAATCAAATGACTTTCAGCGCCTATGGGTTCTACTGAATACTGAATACAGATGTAAAGGAAATTTGAATCCTTTGGCGTGGTGAGTAACGGATTGGGCCTACTAGATGGCCCAATAAGCAGGCAGCCCACCGGTTCATAACGGTAACCTTGATCTACTTTATATTTTGGAGACAGTGAAATAAAAAGGGAAAAGTTCATCAATGCTCCTGTAGTTTACTTCAGAATCACCTATGTCCCCTGTGGTTTTTTTTTATATCACATATGCCCCTGTGCTTCGTAAAAAATAAAAAACCACGGGGACATATGTGATAAAAAATATACCCTTTTGCAAACCACAAGGGCATATGTGATAGAAAAAATATCACAGGGGCATAGGTGATTCTGAAACAAACCACAGGGGCATTGGTGAACTTTTTCCAAATAAAAAAAATAATGAAAAAGAGAGAGAGAAAGTCATATACTGTATTATTTGCATTTCTAATAATTTGTTTTTGTAAGGTTTGAGGAAGAGTAAAGCTATTAAAAAAAAGAGAATGATATTGTAACAACCAAGTTGTGTTACTATCAAGTTATTACTAAATTACTACCCATCAATCTCACCGTTAGATCGATTTTGTGGATCCAACGGTTATATTTACTTTCATATTTGTATGGTCATGATTTCTCAAATTTAATATTTTATATTTATTTCCACATTTGTATGGTTATGATTTCTCATATTTAATACTTTCACTCTAAATATGGGGAATCATAACCATACAAATATAGAAATAAATATAATCATTTGATCCACATAATCGATCTAACGGTGAAATTGACTGATAATAACATGATAATTATTCAACTTGGTTGTTACAATATTTTTTCCCTAAAAAAAAACCTATAACCTAATTTAAGCTGCTGGAAAAGATATTCGATAACAAATTTTTCTTTAGTACTTGTCTCAAAAACTTTCGAAGAATAAATGTTTCTTTTCTACGGCTATTTCAGTTAGTACCATTTAAAACAAGTCAAAATATTAGTAAACAAAAATTAAATATATTCATTAGCATGCCGTTCAAAGAAAACAAGATTAAATTAAGGGTTTAAGTTTTCTTATGTTATAGGATTGTAGGAGAGAAAAAAAGTAGAGAGAAGTTAAATGTGGGTCCCATATTTTATATTAAAAAAGAAAAAAAAAATTAATTGGCACGGAAAACGAATTTGTGTAGGAAAATAATGTAATCTCATGTGGCATGAGAGTATTATTTCCCTTAAATTAAAGTTTAACTATTGAAATAATTCACGTTTTGCGGACTAACTTATATACCACCTCAATTTTTTAAAACTTTGATGTAATGATGTTGTTGGAAGTTCAATAATACGAAAAAATGTATTAGAGTCAACGATAATTTATCAAAAAAAAAAATGCATAATAATGTCGCCAACTTATTGATTCTTGGATATGTGTGAATAATCCTTAATAAAAAATTCCATCTAACTTAAAAAAATAATAATAATACTTTTCATTAAACCCAACTAGCGAATGTGGATGGAGACAATCCTTATACGCAGCGTTACTCTTGCATAATTGCAAAAAAGTTGTTTCTTGTATTTGAACTCATAGCCTTTCAGTCATGAAAGAACAGCTTCATCACTATTCCAGTTTGCTCCTATTCAATTCCATCTAACTATTACTTTAAAATTCTACTATAATCCAGTATGTCATTTATTCTTCTCCGTACCCAAGTGCTTGAGCACATCTCTAATATACGATCCAAAATAAAAGAAATAAAAATTCTTATACGCTTTATAGTTGATGATCTGAATTTAATCCACGCAAGATTATAGGCCCAACTAGTTAAAGGCTCATAAGACCCAAAGACTAATCCTTAATAAGTAAGGAAACACAATCGTCTCGCATATCTACTAGACTTAGTCTGTCTATAGGCATCCTATGAGTGGGATAGTTTGCGAAGACTATCTTAGTCCAGCAATAAGAATGAATATCATCATACAAAGGCAGCTATTAAGTCCATGTATGATCATCTTTCTATAAATACTTGACCTTTTGAATACTTACTAACTTGAATATTGGGATGCCTTATGATTACCACCCTTAGGTCTCCTTAAACTACCTCAAATCATATGCCCCAGCCCAAACATTTCGCGAAACATCCGCTAGTTAGCTAGACATCTCGTGGCAATATTCCAGCCAAGGTCCATACTCAAACATCGCAGGCTCAACCATATATAATCTAGCGCAATAATTATTTGACCCAGATTACAATGTATCATTCGATCAACTATCGTGCATATTATATGCTTTCAAGTTTCAGGAGCTCTGTTGGTAGAATCAATCTCAATGAAAGTCATTAGGAGTAGATTAATGAATATGAGTTTGAGTAATTTGCAAATTTATGCATTCAGTTAAATAGTTTAAATTAAGACGATGACATTGTACACTTGTAACACAAAATAGTCCATTTGAGGAGTGTATTTTCCGTACAACAAGAGTATGTATTCCCTTACCAAAAAAGAATAAATTAGGAATATGAAAGAAAATAACCACAAAGGTAAGGGTAAGGATAGTGTAAATATGTTACTTTTTTCATATTTAATAAAAGATGTACCGAATGGTCGATACATCCGTAATACTGGAAAAAAAAAATTCCATTTGAGAGGCATCTACAAGTTTATGAATTATTTTATGAGTTTAGTTTTTCTGCAGTGAATGAAAATAAGTTATCTCCATTGAGTCTAAAATGATGTCGTTTTGGGACGGAAATCAAAATATTTTTGTAATTATAATATATTCTAGGTTATAATAGTCTTTATCATTATAATTTTTTAATTTTTAACTCAAAATGATGTCGTTTTGAAAGAGAACGCAGGTAATTTAATCTATCTTTATTATAGAAACATTAAAGTCTTATTTTATATTATAAATTGTTGCTAATTTCTGCAATGTCTGTTATTCTCTTCAAATTTCCCCTTCTCACGAGTCAATGCGAGTGCGGCAGTGCTTGTTGCAATGGATTGTCACCAATTGGCTTACATATTTGAAAAACGAAGAAAAGTTTTTTATAACTTTCTATTAATGTAACTGTCATGCTAATGTAAAAAAACCTAAGTGTTATGTTAATGTTAGCAGCTTGATCTTCCAAAAGATCACTTTGGTCCATCTTCTGTCCATGTGCTTGCATCAGTGAACATTAAATAAAATATGGAAATCATATTTTAATAAAAAAAAATGGGTTTTTTTTTCGAAAAATCATAAATAAATTATTCTAAACCGGCCAAATGGCTCTGTATGAACATCCGTCTCGATAGCCCATAGGAGCAGTTTACTAATTCACTAAGGGGACATTTGGTAGAGGAAAAAAAAAATTTCCTTCGGGAATTACAATTCCCAAGAATATTGTAGAAAATTGACTTTCTCGGAAATGTTACAAAAATAAATATTTGGTAGGAAAAAATAATCTCAAAAATTTTGGATTAATTTTTCTGATGTTATATTTGATTGATTGTAAAATATTATTGAGAATGTGTCAAAATTTTCATTTTCCTTAGAATCCAAGAATACCACCCCTCTGGATGGTATTCTTGGTTAAATTTTGCTCACAAAATAAAATCTCGAAAAAATCATATTTTTGGAAGAAAAAATTCAGAAATCTACCATACGTGACAATTACCTTAGAGTTTACCAAAAAAAAAATCCCTTAGAAGATAGAAAGTACCTAAAATTGATTGAAAACTGATTTCTGATAACTCTAAAATCTGAATCCTACATGAATAATTTCATTCTGGAACACTGAAATGAAAACTAGGGTAGATCGATATTCGGGTCAATTTTATTAACTATACAATATAAATTATTTTAAAATGATTCATGGTAATTGCTTACCGGAACAGTGATCAAAATTTCATTGTTCCTTATCTTTTTTACCTAAATGTCACGCCAACAATGTTATTTTCCAATATGCCATGTGGGCAAGTTCGCTGAGCTCTGTAGCGAACTCTGTTTGTTGATGTGTCACTTTCCTGGTGGACACCAAGTTCGCTACTCCAAGTAGCGAACTTGGCTGCAAAAAATGTTGACAGGTTGGACAAGTTCGGTGCCACTTAGAGCGAACTAGGTGTGCCACGTGTCTGACATGCACCTAGTTCGTTGAGGGTCCAAGCGAACTATGTGCCATGTGGCACCACCCCCAAAGTTCGCTGAATGGGCCAGCGAACTAGGTGCCAAGTAGCAGCAACTGACACAGTTCACTGTACCCTGTAGCGAACTTAGTGCCACGTGGCAGTTCCCTGAAAGTTCGCTGCATGGGACAGCGAACTACTTGCCGACAGTTACAGTTCGTTGCCCTTTATAGCGAACTCTGTGCTATTTATACCCCCTTCATTCACCTCTCACACCCACTTTGTCATTCTGTTGCATTTTTCTTTGAAAGAACCACTATTTTTTCTTATTCTTTATAATTTCATTACATAATGAGTGAGAGTACCAATGATTTAATATGCATTTTATATTACAATGGGAGAAGATATTTTGGACCGAACGGTCAAGTGTTTGAAGGAGATACGAAGATGTTCCGCATGAGTCCCCGTTGCAAATATAGTGAGCTGAAGAAAATAATATACAAAAAATTGAGATTACAACGGGGTCAATCGTTGTCTCGACTGATTGCTAGATGTGTTGGGGTAACCTGGTGCAGTGGGTTACTGTGGAGGTTGTGGAGGATGAAGATGTCTCATTAGTAGTTGATGCATTTCGACAGCATGGAGAGGCCTCATACATCAAATTGTATGCGGAACTAAACACTGGTGGAGAGGCAAGCACTCAAAGTTCCGTCCCTACCAGTTACTCCATAGACATTAACAGGGAGCCGCAAGTAAATCCGAATGATATGCATGTGTCACCCACACTAACAATGCCTTTAGATGTGATTCATGCCCATGACATGTATGATCCCTCGTGGCGTACTGATAGTTCCGAGGAAGAGGTTGTCTTGTTCATGATAGTGACTCATCGGATACAGACGTTGATAGTGATTTCGAAATGGAGCCGCCTACTGCATTGTGTGAACCGATTCTAACACCAGGCATTATCGGTACGCATGACCCACCACCAATGGCAGATTAGGTTATTTACGGTTGTTTTTATTTTATTTGAAATGGTATTAGTAATCATATGCGAACTTGGTGTCAAACAAGGGAGGATATTGTACCATTTTGGTCGCAAATAAGCCATTACACGAACATTAACTGGGCACACCCCAATCAGGAGTGTGATGAAATGCAAGGGGCACAAGTACCAAATTGGCAGATGGGTCAAGAGCTCTATAAGAACCAGCAGTTTGAAAGCAAGCAGTATGTACAGATGGCCATCAAACAATACTGTATGGCAAATCATCACACAACTGTCATGCAAAAAAGTGATTCGAAAAGGCTGATAATGGTTTCCAAAATCATAATGACGGTTATCCATGGAGGATGAGGGCATATCTGAAAAAAGGCGGTGTTGAATGGTTAATAGGCATACAGAACAACTTCCACACATGTGTTAGTCAATCACTTTCACAATATCACAAACAACTTGACTCAAATTTCATTTGTTCAATGACCATCGGTAAGTCAACCAGCCTCTCTATGTATACAATAAATAACATGGATTGATCGCTAATTCATTATTGTTTAACAACCCGCAGAAATGATACGTGAAGAGCTAATTAATTATTATTTTCAACCTATAACTAAATATATTTAATATTATATAACTACATAATGTCATTTAAGTTAATATTATTAAGAATTGCATAATAAAAAATATTAAATACCAAAATTTAACAACATTAATGTCAAAATTTTCTAACCTATTTTAAACCCTATAACTAAATAATATTTTTTAATTTAATATTATTAAATATTGCATAATAAAAAAATTATTGAATACAATTAACAACATTAAAATAAATATTTTCTAAACTACATTTCAACCTATAACTAAATAATGCATAATGAATAATTTATTCTATACAAATTTTAACAACATTAATATACAATTTTCCTACCCTACGGTACCAACCAATAGCTAAATAATGTGGCACAATTAATATTAATAATTAATGCATAATTAAAAATTATTAATTACTAAATTTAACAACATTAATATATATTTTATAACCTCAATTTAAATTCTTTAAATAATATCAAACAATTAATATTATTAAATAATACATTAATATAAATATAAAAACCTAACAACAATAATATTAAATAATACACAATTGTGTCTTCTAACCTAAGGTTTCATGCTAAAAATAATTATTAACAATATTTAAATAACTTGGAAAAGCTGTAAAAAAATAACTTCATAAAATACTAACCTTAAATGTTGAGAGAGAAACACAATGAGAGAGAAAAAAAAATGAGAAAGAGATAGAGTGAGAGGGAGAGAGGAGTTGAGGGAAAAGTAGCCGTTGCACCAAGTTCGCTCCGTTATTCATAGTTCGCCTACCTGGCCAGCGAACTTTGCTGCATGTCTACCACGTGGCTTGGCAGGTGGGAACGCGCAGGGGCATTGATGTAGCGAACTTGGTGTCCACTAGGAACGTGACACATCAGCAAACATAGTTCGCTACAATGCCCAGCGAACTTGCCCGCATGGCATTTAGGTAAAAAAGAAGGGGAACAGTTGCATTTTGGTCACTATTCCTTGCTTACCATTGACAACCAAGCATGAATTTCGATTACATTGTAAAAGAATTAATATTTTGAAAGAATTTATCACAAAAATGGATAACATTTCTAATCATCCGATAATTCTGTGAATATCAGATTAGAAACTTTTATTGAACCTTTCCATTAGAAACTACGGCCATTTGGCAAACAATATAGTAAAGTACAAAGTGAAAAAAAGAATCAAATGACATTGTAAGTTTACACCAATCACACAAGATAATTGGTTGCGAAATAATGAATAGCAGAAAGGAGAAAAAAAACTGGTAGCAGTAAAAAGAAATTTAAAGAGGTAAAACCAATATCGAAAGATGTAGCTAATGTTGCATGCTCCTATTGTGTGAACGCCTCCACCTAGGAGAGCACAAATCTGCTCCCATTTCTAATCCAAGCTGAAAAAGTATCTCAAATAAGATATGTATTCACTGAAGCTCCTTTATTTTTTGTCTAACCCAAAATCAGAAAGATGATTACGATTATAACCACCTTTTAAAACTACCATGGCTGGTAACTCAATCAAGCATTGGGCTTGAGTATCTTCACGGTCTCCCATGTAAAATCAGGATCGTCTCGTCCGAAATGTCCATAAGCAGCAGTCTTCTGGTACCTGAAGTTGCCTCCTCTCATGAGGTCAAGATTGATGGCAATCATCCCAGGCCTGAAGTCAAAACTCTCCTTGATCAAAGCTAAAATGTCCTTGTCCGGAATCTTTCCCGTTTTGTAGGTATCCACAAACACGGACAGTGGCTCTGGCACTCCAATTGCATAAGAAACCTGCACAATACAACGACGGGCAAGCCCTGAAGCTACCACACTTTTTGCTGCCTGCCTAACAATGTATGCACCACTCCTATCAACCTTGGTTGGGTCCTTGCCTGAGAAGGCACCTCCACCATGAGCACCCCACCCGCCATAGGTATCAATAATGATCTTCCTTCCAGTGAGTCCAGCATCTCCATGGGGTCCACCAATCACAAACCGACCTGAAGGGTTGAGGTGGAAGATAGTCTTGTCATCAAGGTATTCAGCAGGGATGACAGGTTTTATTACATGCTCTTTCAAATCTGCGGCAATCTGATCATTCATGACAGTTTCATCATGTTGAGTTGAGATGAGGACCGTGTGCACACGGATAGGGACCATGGCACCATTATCATTCTTGTACTCAACAGTCACTTGGGTTTTTCCATCAGGCCTCAGCCACGGGCATGTATTATTTTTTCTGACTTCAGTGAGCTTGGCACCAAGTTTAGTGGCAAGCACATGAGTGAGTGGCATTAGTTCAGGTGTTTCGTCTGTAGCATAACCAAACATGTGACCTTGGTCACCAGCTCCAATATCCTCAGGCTTTTTGGTCATATGACCATGAACTCCTTGGGCAATATCAGGGCTCTGTTGCTCAATATTGACAAGAACGTTGCATTTGTCAGCATCAAGACCAACATCAGCTGACGTGAACCCAATTCCTCTGCAAGTGTCTCGAACTATTTTCTCATAGTTCACATTCGCCTTGGTTGTGATCTCACCAAAGACCATAACCATGTTAGTTTTTGTGCAGGTCTCACAGGCAACCTTGCTCTCTGGGTCTTGCTCCAAGCAAGCATCGAGGATGGCATCTGAAACCTGGTCACAGATCTTGTCAGGGTGGCCTTCGTTTACAGATTCTGAGGTGAAGAGGAAAGTATCCATCTCTGCTGTTCAAAACAAGAAAAAGGTGGGGACCACACTCCCCGAGCATATATATGTTAATTGACTTAAATAGAAGCAATGAACTTGAAACTTTAAGGCAGTACCTATTGCATACATATCCATTAAAGTTCCTATAATGTCCTGCAGGCAGACGGCACTAAGGAAGGAAATAATGCACATTTTAAAATATATACTGTCATGAGACCCCCAAAAAAAAAAAAATCACTTACTATTAATTTCCCTCTCAGTTGCTTGCTTTTAATCAATTGTTCAAGTATTTAAGAGAGTTTCTCAATAACCTATATTATAAGTAAAAATAACTGTATTTGACTGAATTTATGTTTATTGAAATAAAAAAAATGTTTTCTTTGAATCTTCTATCTCTCTTATTAAATTAATACCAAAAATAAAATCAGGGGGGAAAAAAATCACTATTAATCTAAAATGAGATAAAATGGAACCCAAAACAAATAAGACTTTTAAAAAGGAACATAAGCAGTATATAGTCATTGGATTTCATGTGAATTTTGTAGAGAATTGTTGATGAAACTTAGCAGAGATCTAGATGTGTATCTCATAGCACATTAAGGCGTGAGTTTTCGTTCGCTAATTTTTTTGTTCATGAGTTTGGGAAAGTCACATGAACAAAAAGAGATTAAATCTCATTATATCTTTCCAATCACTCTCCAAAAGAATCGGCAATGTCTCTCATTGCTTTGATTTCCAAACATGACCTACAGTCACATTTCGCAAACAGCACACGAAGCGAACAAAGACGGTAAAAAAGCTATAGATCTGCGATTGTTTTGCATTGCCAAAAAAGAAACAAGTTACAAACGAAATAACTAGAACCAGAAAAACGTATCAGATTATCAGAGAACCACACAAAACCTAAATTCGGAAATTAAAATGCCAAAAACAGAATACGAATCATGAGAAGCAGGCATTGGGGATTCCGATCGAAGATCTGATAACTACAATGGCATTGAATTTTGAATTAGGAGACAAAATTCGCGAGAGATACGTACACGTACCGTGTATAGTAGTGTAGTTGCTCTGAGACTATGAACAAGATTGCGAAACGTGAGGAAATGAAAGAAGAAGGGATAAAATCGATAGTGTTATGTACATATATTGTGTTACTGGAAGAGAGAGAGAGAGAGAGAGAGAGAGAGAGTATAGACGGAAGACTCGCTCTATTTATTTTTCCTTCGTGTGTTGTTTAGTACTTTCATTTATGACTCATATTTCACACAATTTTTCCTTTTTAAGCTATTTTGTGCAACCCTTGTTTTCATTTGCATCCTATTAATTTTCTCGACCCAACAATTTTTTCCTATCCTAATTTGGCGCGTAGCTTTAACCTCTAGGATTAGGCTTTGGAGTCTCTTCAAAAATAGAAACAAAACTCTAAAAAAAATGCTCCAAAATGTTTTAGGATAGATTTACATATAAAAAAAAAATATATTACATGAAATTTGATTTATAAATTTTTCATCTATCAAATTTTAGAAAAATATCAAACAATCTCTTAATAATAGCATCATAATGAGTTAACAGGTGTTACCTGAGCACTGCCGCAACTATATGTCACTATCACCATGATTGTCTTCTCTAGAATTTGTACTTTAATATTTCCTTCCCTAACTGTTATTTACTTATCTCTGTGCACAATCACTACTTTAAAATTGTGATACTTTATTCTATCTATCTTTTTTTCTTGTACACCTTACTTATATACAAATCTAATACATATGTCCTATGTGAATTTACATACACACATTAGAGAGGCAAGCAAAGATCAAAGAGGAAAATTAATTGTCTAGACATGAACTTCGACAATCAAGATTCCCATCACACCTAAGTTTTAATAAGGAGAAATATATTTCTCGAATAAAATTATCTCCTATATCTTAAAATAACACCATTTTGGGTTTAAGATTAAAAATAAAGAATAACTTGAAAATTCTACTTTCCTCTTATATAATACATTTTATCAAAATATTCTTTATTTTTAATTTTAAATCCCAAAATAATATCATTTTGATGTTACAAAAAAATGTTAATCAAAGAAATGTTAATCCGCCAACATAGGTGGGCACAATGTCTAATCTCACTTCAACTTTTAATTTCCAAAAAAAGAAATGTTTATCCCTTTTTGTAAAAAAAAAAAAGTGAGTATCATGTTACATGACACCATAAAAAAAATTATTTTTATCAAATTATTTTGATTAATTACATTTAAATATTCCATTTTCAGAAAATTGTCCTTTGTGAGGACCAGCGAAAGCACTGGCCCTCAAAACTGCAACTGCTGTCGTTACAAGATTTACCGCAATTATGGCTTGCTTGGGCCAGGGCCAGGGATGCTGTAGACCACGTCACTACTTAGCTACGGCATTGCTAACAAAAAGTTTGAAGATCTTTCTGAAGAACCATTATTTGAATTGCGTTTAAAATGATTGGGATCAAAATGTTGTAACGGGGGTAATCACCAATGCGAGTGGAACACTTTCTGTCAATTGTGATATTTATTCTGTCAGGAGACACGCCTCACAATTTGAATCATATAAAATGCTACAATAGTTTATATCTGGTATCTCTGTTGATGGTGTTTGGGCACTTAATAACTATTTAAGACCTCTTAGTTATTAGTTGCACTTACAATTCAAAAACTGCAATTGGAATCTTTAGACAATAAGTAATTGTACTTTTATGGTACTAAAATACCAAGTTCTCAGTCCCATTTCCATCGTGAGATGTGAAATAGTTTGTAGTATAATTATAGCCAATATTTTTAGACAAAATTATAGAAGAGAACATAACATCCTGGTAATCAAAGTTCTCTGTCGGAGTTTAAGAACCTGTGCAGGAAAGAATGTACACCATAACTCAAATACCTCAACATAACAAGACCCGTTCAATGGAAGTTGTATTTAGTAACTGAGGCCTAATTGAAGACCAAGGGCAGCATGAACAAGAAAAAGAGTCATGATACCACTACCCAAGATACCGTGAACATTCCTTATTCCAGGATTTCCCTGCATTCATTCAAGTAAATAAAAGGGGTGAATAATCATAACAAGTTCACGGGAGACGAGGAGGGGAAAAATTAGTACAAATAAATCAAGAATGTAAAGTTCTTGATAATGTTCTTTACAGCAAGATTGGGACTGAGAAGTTAGTTGCAAATATATACACTCTTAAGACACTTTCTTTTTTTATTCATTGATCAACTCATTTCTAATTCATAAACAAAATAAGGTTTTATTTTTTTTCTTTAAATGTGTGTATATGGGAAATGGGTATGTGCAAGTAACATGATTCAAAAATCAATGGAGCAAAAAGAAAGAAGAGGATATCAATAAAAGCTCGCTGGAAATAACCATTACCTCAAACAGCGTAGGCAATATAGTTTGTATTGTCAACAAAGCAAGGCCAATGATGCCTGTAACAGAATGAGGACTGCAAACAAAAGAACAAAAAGAACGACAGGAAATGAAGTAAAGAGTAGCTACTGGCTAATGCATAAGATTGTTGTTTTTGATATTGAAAATCAATAAACAAGACTTATTATGATAGGGAAGTTAGAATTTAACAAGTAACAATCTTCAAGCCTGAGGATAGTCAATAGATAATATAAACAAATAGGGGTTCATTAATTACCTCTCAAAAATGGGTTTATCCGATGTGAGCAGAGATGTTATTCCACCAGTAGCTCCAAGAGCAAAGAAGAAAAACATACCAGCTAAAAGCTTGGGATGCAAGTCCTTGGCCTTAGCTTTTTCCTCCTGCAAACACACATTCAATAAAAAGCTATAAATACCAAGCTTAAGGAGAAGTTGTAAAATTGGTAAGGGATATCACACTCACACCATACCACGTCATCAGAATAGCGTATGCGAAAACCCAAATAGGTACCATAGCCACCCATAGCAAAGAGCACAACTGCCTGCAAGCCAAGAGACCAATTCATTTGACAAGGCCTCTCTTTCTTAATTTTGTAATATAAATAAAGGAAAAAGTGTGTGTCCTTTTAAATGAGAAATAGACACAAAAAGATATGAGTCACACTGAAAAAAAATAAAGAAAAAAAAATATAAAAGTGTGGGTCTCACACCTCTTTATGTCTATCTCTTTTTCAAAAAAATTTAAGTTTGTATTTTTAAAAGGTCACACACTTCTTTCATAAATAAATTACTGTTTATCGTATCCTAATCATTCATTATTATTATAAGTTATAAACAAAAATAGAATCTTTTTTCTAATTCTTAAATAACATTTACTACTACATACATTGTTGTGTATAATATTAGTATAGTGTTTATATAAATATAAAATATACTATAATATTTAAATATTACAGAATATATAAATGAGGATCTTTTGACTCTCTTGTAAATTTAAAAATCTTACAGGTACAACTTATCTCAGTTGTTGGTTTCTGTGCATTTGATAGTTGTAATTTATTAAATTATATCAATTAATTAATTATTATTTTTAAATAAATTCCAACCTTTAGTCAAATGGACGGTTGTAGTCAGATGGATAAAAATTAACGATTAAAAATAAAAATAAGACTTAATCTTACATTAGAGTAAAAAATCCTACTAAAAAATATAATAAAGATAACTATATATATACATATATATATATAAAATATTATGAAATAAATATACACTATTCTATTAGCAATGTAGAAATATGTACCATGTTGCCAGGGTGACCCCAATGCACAAGCCAGTCAGGGAGATTCAATGACTTGACAAGCTCAACAAAAGGCCCAAACGCAGATGTAACAGCTTCACCTGTTAATACAAATTGATTATTATTTTATTTAGTTAATGATAAGAAAGATGTTTATAGAGAAAGGATTAGAGTTAAGTACCTCCAGGTAGGAGTGTAGCGGCATACAGCAATGGCAATGGAGAGAAAGAGTGTAAGATAGTTTCGCTATTCTCTCTCGATTCTACTACTTCAATGGCTGTGGGCAAGTCCTCCTTCGCTGCAAAACACTTGTGGCCAAGCACGGGTCCTGTTGTTGCGGCCAAAGAGTGGCGGGAATGAAATAGAGATGATGGAGAAGTGATGGACGAGGAAGATGGAAACAGAGGACGGAGATTAACACCAACAGAAGCAATAACCATCGCCATTTTGTAAAGTAAAGTAAAGTAAAGAAACTATGGGGCAAAACAAAAAGCCCTGTTCTTTTATCGTATGGAAAAGCTTGAGATGTAGAGGGTGTGAGTGGAAAGGTGAGGAAAGAGACACGCCTATAAGAAATTGCAAGCTAGACCTTTCCACGTGGTTTCCACATGCTCATTTCTTCCACTTTTTGGGCTTATAGTTCATGGGCTTTGGACTTATAGTTCATGGGCTTTGGACTTAGTAACACAAAAGCAGAAGCTTGTTGTAGCCAAAAAAAAAAATTAAGAAAGAAGAAAAAAGAAGAAGAAGAAAGCAATTGTTGCTTCATATATTAATTATTCCCAAGCCAAATTGCTTCCAGCAATTGCTTTGCTTTTCCTCCATTTACCAAAAAAACCTTGAAAATGGCATAATTTTAAGCAAAGCACTCTAAACCAAACATGTTAGCATCAATTAGATTGGCATTATTTGGTATAATACCAAAAAATGAATCGGATTACTTGTTCTCCATTTATGAAATAAGTTACAAAGTACATATTCACATTTGCAACATCAATCAAAAACCAAGGAAAGGATTCTCGCCAGACCAATCCCATTCATACAACTATGCTGCGGATTATTAACGAAAAGTTTCCGCAATTCTGGCAATTAGCCTATTTTTTATATTTTTGTTTTCAAAAGCACTCCACAAATCTGTCCAAAGACAAGAGGTTCAACGTGCTACTTGCCATGAGGTCCTCCCACTTGTGAGCTTGAGTGATAACAAAAGTCCATATAAATTCAGGTATGCCCCCACAACTTTTTCCAGATAATAATTTTGCTTCGAGTGGCTAGCTTTTTTCGTGCTTACTTGAAAACGCAGTCACGCAGTCATCATATATCACTTGTTAAATTTACAGAGCTCAGCAAAATGAATTTTGTCCTGGTTCTTGTGGGTGGCTTTGAAAACCGCCAAAGAACAACAGAATGAAGAGATGAGGAATAAAAAAAAGAAACTTCTATTTTCTCCTAATTGATTGATACAATGAAAGTTTCAACCTATAACCTCTTCCGAACTACCAAAATCCCCCACTATTAGCCCATCCCGAATGGTTTATTTTCTCCTAATTCTTAACTGATCTTTGCAGAGTCCAGGATGATGTCATGTTTTCAAAATTAATCTGAGAGACCTAAATGTACATGCTGGATAGTATTAAAAGACACTCGATCTAAATTCTGCTCATTCTTCCATGCTTGTGTCCCCTCTTGTCCATTTTGCTGTCAAACGTGATAATTTAGAAATTCCCAAGCAAACCATTGTCTTCATTTTTATGTACCCTACAACAGTCCACAATAATATTAGGGCACTCTACCAATGTCAAACACAACTTCAGTGTCATTCAAAGTTTAAAAATTTATAAGACTGTGCTGTAATCAATTATAAGCGTGGGTAAGCCCCAACAAGATTTAAATCAATGAATAAGAGAAAGTCAAAATATGCATCACCTATCTAATCTTAGGATGTTGCACATCCAGAATCTTCAATTATCGATTGAAACCTATAGTTCGATTCTGTTACTTTCAGTGTATCTCTGGCAACATTTACATTCATGTTTAAGAACAGTCAAGATGGAAACAATCATCTTACCTTTTCATATACATCTAGCAATTATGATCTGAACCAGAATGCATCATCTGTCTACTCTTAGAATGTTGTTACATATGTGGCCCCTTGTTACTGACTCCCTTTGAGGATCTGTTCTCCAGTGGCCATCAACAACAAATTTGATCTACAACAAACAAATACAGTTATTACATCTTTTAAGTATTTATGCTCTACAACTCATAAAGGTAATAGAAACAAATATTTAACAAATAATCCAACCTATTCCAGCTGCTACCATACTAAACAAAATATAAATATAAAGCCCATATAAAGAACAGAAAGAGAACATGAAAACTGGAATAAATACTGATTGAAGGGCAGAACTAATAATTACTGATTCTAATCAGGCTACTTCAAACAGAAATAGAAATGCATGCCATGACCAAGGCCCCTGCTAGATTTTTGTCCGTAAAAAAAAAAAGGCTTCAATAAACTCTTCTGGTAAATGATATATATATTCACAAAGTCAACATTGCAATCACAACAACAATTTCATCTTACACACAATGTGTCTACAAGACATTCTTTCCAGACTATTACAACACAAGAGCTCACATTGCACGGCATTAACACCCTGCTTTAAGTAACAGCTAGATAGAAACAAAAGGAACAGATGTCATGCTTACAAATGTTAAATTTTTATTGTATAGATTAAATCAATATAAACCCACATTACGGTCTACTTCATATTATTATTATAAGCTAAATTGAATTTTGTGCATGAGATGTTCACAGTCCTAGAGATGAGCCTTTGAAACAAGATACTGAAAATGAAAAGAGCCTTTCATTTACTACCTTACATTATGTGATTATCAAAACATGACACAGTCATCCCAAAGGCCTTCTGATACATGTCACTTTTAGTGGCCAAAGAATAAATGTACAAAACTTTTAAAACTACATACAAATGAATAATAAAATCATAAACAGACAAATATAAACAAAAATATAACGAATATAGTAGAGTATTTATTTATAGAAAGACAAAGATCAAGGCCAATGTTACAATTAACATATTTGACTACTGCAGATAAGATAATCCAGGAAAATTAACATAAGCAATGCAAGCTTCTAAAGTAACGTTGTATTCATGGGTATCAAGAAATGTTCTTCCTAAAAGTACTGCAACTATATCTGGAAGTAAATTGAATTAATTAATGTTTACCGAAAAAAAAATTGAATTCATTAATTATATCCAGTTGTGAATATGGCAGATGCCAATGGCATAAACTTTAGTAGAAGATGCACACACCTCATATACACCAGGATAAAGCCACAGCATCGTTGACCAAAACCTGGATCTCCTGGATATATTACAACGAAAAGCAGATATAAATATTTTTATTAAGACAGTTTAACTTCGTCAAATACTAAGCTGATATTACTATTTTGTTATTTTGTGCGGGCATGTAAAATAGTTTTTCAATCTGTATCCTAGACGACCCTGGCTTATTCTGATAACAAATCATTGGAATGATACTTTCAGCCTCAAACCTAACTGCCATATAAACAAAGAACCCCCTATCTTTCCTTTTTTATGATCTACAAACAATATATGGTCAACAGGAAGAACAGAATGACGGAAAATAAATATTTAATTAGCTAAGAGTAACTAGTTGAACATTTTCAATTACATTTGAAGCTTCAGTACAAAAAACAAGTATCTTATCACTAAATATTTAGAACCTTGATCCACCAAGGTCTATAGCACTAGTTGATGGTTGAGGATCCATTTTTATTCGGTGATGCCAACCATTGAAGCTACCTGCCACCTCCACAACATCACCATCACAACAAAACTCAATCTGAACCTGGAAATATAAGCGAACACAGCGCTCAGCAGGTATACATTACACATTTTAATCACAAAAAAAAAGTAGTTTTTTTTTTTTATCATTTTGGATAGAAAGCTATAATTTCACTAATTTATTCCCAAAAACACCATATACAAGACCAATAGAACCAATATCTCTTTCATGTGAAAAAGGGTACTCCTGTCACCATGCAGTTATTGAAGCTAATGACCAAATAGCTGGATTAAAGTTTGAATCCAACTATAGATTTTCATAATATAAAATATGAATTTGCTGGTAAATATAAATCAGTCCAATGACACTTCAGATTCACATCCAATAGCAGGCATATATCCTCAGTCCTAATAATAATTGCCAGAAGCTGCCGAGAACAATGTTCTCTTCTAGTGCATCCTTTATGTGTATAGTGCAAGAAATGTGTATACAATTTCATATAAATTATATTAAATTCAGGGAAAACAAAGACAATTTCATGTATGAAGGGAGTGCCGAAATTTAAACGACCACCACAGCTCCCTCTTGAATACAAAAATTGAAAAATGTTGCTTGAAGTGTTTCTTACTGATGATATTGCGTCTGATACTGGCTTTGACTTTTTTCAGGAGAACTAAAACACAACTCCATAAGGGCAGGGATCCGGTAGTCTTATGGTGAGCTCATTGGATTTGTTTTACAATCATGAGGTTAGGGAATGTTATAATCTATTGTACTATAGTAATCGATTAATTTTTTATTCAATTGCTTTTTAATTTCAAAAACAATATTCCTATCCAAAACTGTTTAACAAAAGCTAACCACTAGGCCAAGAAAATGCAAGATGCTCTGTCTTAGAGCTACCAAGTGTGTCAGTTACTGTTCCGTTAAGCTGTTATTACAGCTGTCAGATAGTTAGATGGTTAGGTAGTCAGATTAACTATAAATTTATCAGAGAACACTGTAGTTCAATTTTAACTAATTCAGTTACATTTTACAGTAACAGTTCTCTCAGAACCCTCTCTGAGCACTCTCTCTCACTTTCTCTTACTTTCTTGTACTTTTTCTCTCACTTGGTTTCTAATATTATGAATACATTATTAGCTCAAAAGCCCACAAGAATGCAGATGTAATACCTCCTTGAGTCCTGAAAGACTTTCTTCAGCAACGTGCAACTCTGCATCTTTATCAGATATAAGTTTTCTGGCTTTGCTGATTTCTGCCTCTGCCTTGGTTTGCAAGACAGACAAAGCAAGCTGAAAGCAATAATAACATGTGACTAAGTGAGTTGTATTGAATAACTCTCATACATTGAAAAGAAGGACAGGAGAAACGCTAAACAAATCACTTGAAATTATATCTTTTATAAATATTTTCCCTTCACTGAGCAGTAGATCTGTAAGATATACGATTTTTTTTTTTTTTTTAATTCATATGCTAATAAGTTCTACAAACAACTCAGCTGCTTCTAGTAAGTTAAGATCTTATTAATATTTTCACAATTACATACCAAAAATATGTAGAATGTTCTCAGATTTGGGACACAAATTTGGCTTGAAGTACACTTAATTTTGAACACATTAAAAAAAAAAAAAAAAACAGCTCAATGCGATAGTATATAGTTTCCCAACTTTAAGACCATACAAAAATCTTTACACCAACTTAAAACAACCATTTGCAATTTCTTATATTAAAGTGTAAAAAATTGAGAGTCTGAGACCCTTTGGAAGACCACCCATCCAATTTCAAGTTTTAATTATAAGAACCTCTCAAGCATGCTGTCATCTGTGATCGTCATCCTTAAAAATGACTTGCAAATATAACATAAATTTCAGGAGGTTTACATGCTGCCATTACATACACATGAATCATGTCAACATAAAAAAAATATTGGTACTTTTTCCCCTCCATTAAAAACAGTAAACTCTTATTTATTAAAAAAAGAAGAAGTAAAAGACATCCAAAAAAAGCAGTTCTTATACAAAGAGAAATTGAAAACTACTGTACAGCATTTTTTTCTCATGAAAGAAAAATAAATTACACTCATCTGTTTTTTCCTAGATATGTTTGATGTCACCTCTCTCACTCACTCATGCCCCCATCTTCAGTTTTTCTTTTTTTTCTTTTTTCCTGGTGAATTGAACAGAGCCCAGAGAAACATTATTTTGATTCTAACCAATTAAGTGGTGGATGCCAGAAAAAAAATTAATATATATGAGAATTGAGAATGGCCTAACTCAACCCTAATAGCTAGTTCAAAAGGAGAGGATTGCCCAAGTCATTATAAGGAGTACTTTGGCCATATACCTAGCCAATGTGAGATCTTAACAAAATATATATATACACACATCATGTAGTTCCAGTTTTCAGAAATTGCTCATCTACCTTTTCCTTCTCAATCTGTTCTTTCAGCCGACAGAGCTCCAACTCCTTCTGATACTATGCACACAATTACAAAATGAAGAGAAGAAGGAATGATTATAAGTTATAACTATTAGGGCAAACCCCAATGCACAACAAGTTATAACTATTCTAAACAAAAATTTAGCAAGATTTATAAATATCTAAACCACAAAAGAAACTTTTAATTACTACCAGCATGAACTTGAGATGGTTTATCTCACTTTGATTTTGCACTTTTGGAGCCTGTATAATGAGAATAAGGGAAAAGCAAACAATTAAGGTCACAAGAAGCTGCAATCAAGATAGAATTTCCGGATATTTACATGTAAAATGACCTCAGCATTAAAATCCTTGTCGAATTTAGTAGTTAGATCCTCATGTGGCATGTGATCATCCCTATATATAATTTGAATACACGCACACACAAGAAAAAAAAAAGAGCTCTGTTAAAATCAATGAACTTCCCACAATCCTAGTTGGCAATTAGAATTCATAAAATACAAAATACTTACCAAAGAGGCTGATCCAATGTTCCAGATGGAACAACTCGCTTGGATGTCAGTGAGTTCCCATTAAGTGTCGTGACATTTTTATCTTTAGGTGGATGAGCGCCTAGTGGCATATCAACAACAGGTTCTGATTCAATATACGATTTGCTTTCCTGAGACTCATCCCCATTCGAAATGCCAGAGACATGATCTAAGAATCAAACAATTAGACTTACGCTTTGTCCAGAGGCAACAAAAGGAAAATGTCCATAAAATCTGTACTGAAGAGAGAAATTATTCTTTAACTTAATTGGTCCGTTAGAAGGGCTTTGACTATAGCACAAGCACTTGTTGTCAAAGGCATAGTTCCAGATATTAATGATGACGATATCTAACTGCATATCAGAATTACCTTCAACTGGATCTAAATCTCCATTCTGAATAAAATTTGCAACTTTTTCCTCCAAAGACAAGTTGGCTGGAGCGTCAAGATTTATACAACTACTGTCAGCAGAATAGACAATTGAATCAACTTTGTTGTCACCAGATAAGTTTTCCCTAATGGAAACTTCAGATGTTGAGGGAACATCTTCAGCAATATTGTTATTGCTGTCATCTAGACCTTCTAATGGACACCAGTCCTTTTGCTCCAAGGACAAATCATTAGATGGTTCGGAATGACTGAACTCTTTATCTCCAGCGTCAAGATCAGAATCATTAAATGAGGTGTTGGAAGGAACTGCCAATGGCAAGGTTATTATCTCTCCAACAATTCTGCCCACTAAACTATCCTCACACTCCGAATTTGATGATTCACCAGAAATTTCTGTAGGCATAATGGAACTCTGGCTATCAAAGTTGGGAGAAAGACCTTCCCTTGAACTACTGCAATCATTCCCCTCTGCCACATTGTTGATCTCTTCAGCATGATCTTTGAGTTCACCCAAACCATCTTCCGCGGACGAATCACCCGACGATCCTACAACGGAACTGCATTCATCTAATCTCAGAGTTGAGTCAATACACAAACCACCAGAACTGTTTCCAGGAAGAGATTCCGTTGCCGCCGCGACATCATCACCGACCAAACTGTCCGACTTCTCATTCTGACCTTTAAATTGTATTACATTAGGTCATCATCAGTCATGATCATGAGTAATACAAGATAAGAGTGAATTCAGAAAGAAGAAATTCACTTGACATGTTAAAAGACCTTCACAATCATTTGCAGAGTGCAGTCTTTCACCTAAACCTTTTTCTGTGTTCGGAGAATCAGTCTCAGCATTTAATGAGCTCGTGAGAAGCTCGTGAATCTGTTTGTGTCCTCTTCGTCTCACAATGTTTGCCAGGTCATTCCTATAAACATAAGGCCATTCGCACTTAAAAACTCTGCGATTCTATTTTAGTTTTCGTTGTTGTTTATCTTAAAATTCAATAGACATTACAAAAGAAAAATTCAAATGAAAATGAAAATTGAAGAAGGAGAAGTAGCGAAAGAAGAAAGGACCATCCGTGGTGCAAAAGCTCCTTGGTGGAGGGAATGTGGTGCTCCGGGAGGCCAACGGAAGCGAGGAATTGGCGGATATCGTTGCAGATCTCGGCGTCGCTTTTGAGCCTTCGACTTTTCCTGAAATCGCGCGGTGACCGAATTGAGGAACAATAGAAATTCAATTTCAAACGCTTGTTTCAATTTAAGAAGAAGAAGAAAAGGCGAGAACGAAAAAGAAGAACCTTATCCTTGTCCTTGTGTTGTTGTTTTTGGTCTGAGAAGCTTGTACGTGGAACTGCCTAAGAGGGAGAGAAGGTTGGAGAAGTTGGTGGTGGTGCGTTAGAGAGAAGTTGCAGTTGCTACAAGCAAGTGTGGTGCAGTTCGGGAAGTTACACACCCACAGTGTGCCCATTTACCACTTAGCTTTCTCTAACTCTATCTCAGCCTCAACTAAGAAGAACGATGACGAGACCTTTTTGTTTTTTAATATTGATTATTAATCTACTACTTTATTCACTATAACTTTCATCATTAGATCGTTGATTTATTGTCATAATATCTTCACCTAAGTAGACACCTATTTTTTTTAATGCTTATTTTATTTATTATTTTTGATATTATTGTATCAAAATTTCAATTAATATTTATTATTTTTTTCTTTTTAAAATTTTAATCTAATGATATTAAAGAATAATATTAAAAAATGATACGTGTTCTGGATGAACATTAATATGGATTTTCTAATTCTGAGTCCCCTTTTCCTAGGGTATTCCCCTCTATATATACTTTTAGTTTGGGTAGTTGCAGTGGACGTGGATGAGGGTGGTTACCTTGGACGTGGATGAGAGGTAGTTACCTTGAACGTGCCATCATGGTAAGACCCACCTCAAGTTCTAATATGTGGGATAACCGACCCATAACCCGGGCACAGTTCTTCCGGCCCATTCCCGAATATACAAACCCGGAACATTAAGCCCCCAAGCTCGGAGTTTAATAGCTTATTTTACTCCGAATTTATTTCCCGGTTTATCTCTTACTATTCCTCTTTATCTTATCCCAATGCACACATTAAATGCTCCTTACACATTCATATTCTAATTGCCACTTGTCACTCTCTGGCTGCTTCGATCTCCGAAACGACTTGACATCTGAAACGACTCATCCTGACACCCATCATTATTTTTCGAAATTCGAATCGTCGATTACCCCCCCCCCCTTTTTATTACTGTTTGCCTTTTCCATTTTATGATTAACTTGTTTCTGTCTTCACCTCTCTTTCATATCTCCTTCGTCTTCTTCTTTCTTCTGTACCTGCAATTTCTTCTGGTTATTTCTTCTTCCTGTTTTTGTTAGCCTCTTCACTTAGACCTTGCTGTGACTTTCTTGCTGTTGGTTTCAAGCCCCCAGTACATTACACAAGTAAGTTCTTTGACTTCCTGTACTACCTTCTTGTTTCTTGTATAACTTGTGAAAATTGTTGCTTATAGTGCTATCTATCATCTTAACTAAACTTGCATATGACTTATTACCTTATTATTTTCCTTCTTCTTCTACACCATACTTTATTTATCTTTGTACTTTTCTCTTCTTTAATATTCTTTTACCGGCTTATTAGGCTCTGGACGGATTAAGGATCTAAATTGTAATCAACATATTCTACATTAATCATTTTAACTTGCAATATATCTTCTAAACTAGATTTTATTGGTACCTTTCCGTCCAGGCCATGCCGAGGAATTGTCCCTACCGTTCGCTTCCCATTTCTCGCTTTACACCACCCTCTACTGTAGAAGGTTTAGAATGGGTTGACGAAGAAGCTCTAGGTCTTCGTTCCACTTATGAAAACCAGCCGAGTACCCTCCATACTGCCTTACAATCAGTACCTCTATTCTATGACTCCATTATCACTTCTTTCCGAGTTTCTGTACCCGGAGAAGAAGAATGCATTTGCTCGTCTTTCGGGCAAGGTGAGAACTCTTTCTTTTTTACCTATAAATGCTTATTTTTCGAGCTCAAGATAAAGTTACCTTTTACCGAGTTCCAAATGGATGTCTTGAATCATCTCGAAGTCGCTCCCTCGCAACTACACCCTAACAGCTGGTGTTTCTTGCATTCTTTCGAGATAATCTGTCGATCTTTTGAATTCACGTACTCTTTTCGAGTCTTTTTTTGTCTCTTTGCCGTGTTCCGAAATGCCGTTGATAAAGGATGTACTCGGCATAGTTAAGTGTCTTTAAAAGCTTGTCCCGGGCTACGTTGGTGTACTATATACGAAGATAATTGGAAAAACTTCAAAGAGGAATACTTCAAAATATGTATTCCCGAGGCCCTTCCTGCTACACCTTCTGCCTCTTCTTCCTCACAATCTGCTCCCCCTTTTGCTTTCTTTCTGAATGAAGATGGAACTCCTCGATTTCCTCTCAGTTGGAACTGTCATCATTATACAACTTCTGCCAAAGCGTTTTTAACTAACTCCAAGAATCTGAGTACCGAGGAAAATGAAACTTATACTTGGTTCAAACAGCTTGCTTCCGAGTTGTGTAAGGAAAATATATCTATCATTCCTCAGTCTATCCTAACTAATAAAGATTCTGCTGCCTGGGTTTGCCAGAAGCTAAGTAAGTACTTAGATAATTTTCATAAGTTCTTCTGTATGTTTCCTATCTAACCCTATATCTATTTTCTGCTATTTTATTGCTTTGCAGACAAGTGCATGGATCCCACCTTTTTTGTCCGCCAAAAACAAAAAGCTGCACAGAAAGATGATTCTATTGTTTCTGGCGACAAGGTCATGCGTCATGACCACTCTTCAGTCTCTGGTGAAAAAAATCGCTCTCCTACTCGGTCCCCTATGTCGGGTACTTCCGGTACAGGTTCTATACCGACTAATACTGTCGAGATAGACATGGAAAATCCATGTGACTCTGGCGAGGTCCGTTGTCCAAAGCGAGTTCGGGTTAGTGAAGCTAATCATGATCCTTCAACTGATAAGTCTCTGACTCCTCTTACTTCTGTCGTTGCTACTCCTTTTTCTGAACCACCTTTTATGAAAAAACTAAAATCGTGCTTTACCCCCGGGCTCCGTGAAAAGTGGGATAAATTCTCCTTGGACCAACTCATTGACAAATTTACTGACATCCGAGATCATTCCCTCCGAGAAGCCCACTATTATGAAATGGCACTCCTAGCTCTAGCTGAACGTCAGCAACTTCTTTCCAAGCTTAAAGAATTACAACTTTTGAAAACCAACTTTCAAGTGGAGCAAACTCGCCTAGTCAAAAAGGCTGAAACCGCCAAGTTGGCTGCTCAAGATTTCCAACTCAAACTTAAAGAATCTGAAGATTTAAGGAAAAAGCTAACTGACGAACTTACTGTTCTTAAACAAGACCATCAGGTGCTTTCTGACAATCACAAAGTTTTGAAGGAGAATGCTGAAGATTCTGACCTCCGAGTAGCCGAACTGGAGCTGGAAGTAGATACTTTCAAGAAGGATATCTCCACTTTACAAAAAGCTATTGATGACATGGATTCAAAGTACGTTGCTTTTGGTCATCAAATCCGGGGTTGGGTCGTAGACCAGGTGAAGTTCTTCAACTCGGACTCCCTTTTACCTTACTTAGACAAAATTGAAACCTTCAACTTCATTTCATCGAAGATGGACGACTATGTACTCATGATGAAAAAGGCTTCGTTGTTGTGCTTGCTGACTGCCCCTCCGACTATATGCACTCCAAATCTGCTTCTGATCATGCTACTTCTCATGATGTTCTAAAAGATACTTGAAGGGTGGAATGCAACTTTATTTTGTATTCAGTTTTATTTCTCTTGTTCTTGTTATGACTCTATTTTTGTATCTTGTCTTATAACTTGTTTTAATATTTGGAACTATTAATGGTCAGAATTTGCTATCAACTTCCTGACTTCTAACAAGAAGACTTCGTTATTCGTACTGATTTCTTCATTTAATCATGCCACCTTATGTGTACTATGAATTTTCAATTGTTTGAAGTTATCAAACGATTAACCAATCTTTCCCAAGAGGCCATTTAAGGCGGCAATAGACTTTATCTTCCCGCTTCCGAGTAGGAATTGAACAGGTGCCCAAGAGGCCATTTAAGGCGGCAAGGGACTCTATCTTCCCGCTTTCGAGTAGGAATTGAACGGGTGCCCAAGAGACCATTTAAGGCGGCAAGGGACTTTATCTTCCCGCTTTCGAGTAGGAATTGAACGGGAGCTCAAGAGGACATTTAAGGCGGCAAGGGACTTTATTTTCGATAAACGCATCAAACTGGCCTTATTGAAATTGAAAAATGATGCATATCATAAATTCAAATCATCCAAATTCAAAAACAAAATAAGTTCAACACATAACAACAAGTTCAACACTTAACAACAAGTTCAACACATAACAACGTACGACCTACTACCTATAAAGCATAATTAAACTGCATCCTAATTAAAATTAATAGCTTGCCCTCTGACTTCTCATTAAATCTTGTATTCTTCAACTGAAATACCTTTTCAATTTGGCAGCATTCCAATATCGTGGAATTTGTTTTCCATCTAAATGCTCTATCTGGTATGCCCCTGTCTTGGTGGTTAGTATTACCCGGTATAGACCTTCCCAATTGGCTGCCATCTTCCCATCGCTTGCATTTTTATTCCACGCATCTGCCTGCCTGAGCACCAAATCTCCGACCTGAAACTCTCTTTTAACCACTGTCTGATTATACATAGTTGTTGCTCGCTGCTTGGATGCCATTTCCACTAAAATGCTGCTTTCTCTCGATCTTCTTCCAGCAACTGCAAATCAATTTTCATCATTTCACTATTCTCTTCTTCTTTTTCTTCAGATATTATCCTTATTCTCCATGATGGCTCTCCGACTTCGACTGGAAGCATTGCATCAAACCCGTAGGTCATCTTAAACGAGGTTTCTTGAATGCTAGACTGCACTGAAGTTCTGTATCCCCACAATACGTTGTCCAACTCTTCTACCCACCTTCCTTTGCAATTTTCTACTCTCCTTTTCAACCCGTTTGTCAAAATCTTATTTGCAGATTCTACCTGCCCGTTTGTTTGTGGGTGTTCCACTGCTGAAAACTTATGTTCCACACCTAAATCTGCCACCATCTGCCTAAAAATTTTATCCATAAACTGAGTTCCATTATCAGTAATGACTATAGCCAGGATACCAAATCAACAAACTATTCTCCCAATGAAGAACTACTGAACCTTCTGAGCAGTAATCGTTGTAAGAGGCTCAGCCTTTATCCACTTTGTAAAATAATCGGCAGTGACTATCAAGTACTTAACACCTCCAGCTGCTTTGTGAAAGGGGCCTAAAAGGTCCATTCCCCATTTAAAAAATGGCCACGGAGATGAAATTGTGAATAACTCCTCTGGAGGAGCTTGGTGTATGCTAGAGAACTTCTGACACTGTTTACACCTTTGCACATGTTTTTTAGCGTCTTCCCTCATTGTTGGCCAGAAATACCCTGCTCGTATAGCCTTTCTTGCTAAAGACTTTCCTCCTAAATGATGCCCGTTAATACCTTCATGTATTTCTTCTAACACATACTCGGTATTTGGTGCGACTAGGCTCTTTAACAAAGGCGACTTCATGCTCCTTCTATATAATTGCCCCTCTATTATCACGAACCATGCTGCTCTTCTCCTTAGCTTAATAGCCGTTTTTGGATCTCCTGGCTCCTTCTCTTCTTCTAAAAAATCTTGAATAAGGCTTCTCCAATCTACCTCCTGTATCACTCACACTACACTTGGAGCCTTAACACTTTGCTGTATAACTGTCCTCAAACTTCCTGTGGTCTTTGTACTCGCCAGTTTGGACAGGACATCTGCTCATACATTATCATTCCTTATAATGTATTCTACCCGGACCTCTTTAAATTGTCTCATCAACTCTTGCACTCTTGCCAAATACTTGATCATGATCTCTCCTCTAGCCTGATACACCCCACTTACTTGTGAAGTTTCCAGCTGTGAGTCGCTATATACTATCAAACATTGTGCTCCGAGTTCCTTTGCGTGAACCAACCTGGCAATCATTGCCTCATATTCTACTTGATTGTTGCTCGTGGAGAATTCCAACGTCAACGAGTGCTCTACCGCTACCCCTTCCGGGTTCTCCATGATAATTCCTACTCCACTGCCCTTTTTATTGACGACCCGTCCACGAACAGCTTCCACCATGTATCTCCCAAATTACTTCCAGGATAAGTCATCTCGACCACAAAATCTGCCAATGCTTGTGCCTTGATCGCCTTCCGTGCTTCAAAATTAATACCAAACTCGGATAACTCTAGTGTAGGCAAGGCAAAAGCCAAGTCAATTTAAAGAAAGCTATGGTATGAGAAGCCGAGCTCAAAGTCAAAAAAAGGCAAACACCGCCTCACCACTTAGAGACTTCAAGAGAAAAGAAGCCAATATAAAAAGCTAAACCAAGAAGAGGTAGTCAGTCCAGACCCAAGGCAGGATCATAGTACCTCGGTAGGGTCGACCTATCAATCAAACTTAGGCACCCCAGCAGTCCGAGCTTCCGAACTGCCGGGCTGGGGGGCAACTGTTATGGAATATTTTCATATCCTAACCACCTACCTAAGGATCCCTTAAAGGATAATTATCCAATTATCCTAACAATATAAAACAGTAAGGTTGCTAAAGATAGAGTCCCTATCCTAACAGAAAGGAAGTTAAATCCTACTACAACTGGGAGATCTACACAAGCCCAAGAGGTAACCCTTATAAATAAGAGGTTAAAGACCCCAGGTATATACTTTGAACCTATTTACTATTAGTGCCAACATTGTGCACACACTCACGTCTTGACTATAAGCCTATTGCTTGTGCGCAGTGATTGGGACATCAGCTATAAGCCTAGTATACATCTGATTATACAGTATCTCTGAGCGTATACCATATGGTATAACAATACGGTCTATCCAGAACTGAACACATATAAAAGGAACTCACATTATATCTCACTGTTCAAATTCTCTTCCACCTTTCCTTTTCCCTTGTTTTCATTAAAATCAATTATGCATATACCTTTAAGTAAGATTAAGCACAAAATCTTATGTGCAACATTTTCCTTTTCTAAATGGTCCAGATTGTGTATATAGCTCACAAATGTTTATACAAGTATATTTACTCTTATTTAATTGCTTGCATTTCTTATAGGGTAAATTATTGTTATGCTTCACAAAATTAATATTTTTTTATCTATATTGTCTTTATATGGGTACATCTTTTTATCGTATCATTCTTGTCATAGTAAAACTTAAGGGTGAAACTAGTAATACTTCTATGGGTTATGTTTATCTCATTTTACATGAGATAAACAACTCTCCTATACACTCAAAAAGGGATTGGGTCCCACCACTCTTTTTTATCTCTCCTCTTACTTGTGGGTCCCACTTATACTTTTATTTCTTCAACATGAGGTAGTTTTTTTCCTACAACATAAGAAAAATATATCCCTACTTCTATTCGTCTTTTCATACTGTTTTTTAATTTTTATAATTTTTATTTCCTAAATGATCATTCCATAACTTGTTTTTTTAATTCGTCAAACTTCATTTTATTATTTACACTTACATATATATTTAAAATTTAAAAAATTAAATTTATATTAACAATTAATTTAAATGTATAAATAAGTAAGTGTGAGTAGTAAGAAATTGTGAAGAAGGTACAGAATGTCACATTTTGATGTGTAAGCAATGACACCCAATAAGATTAATTTAATACAATAATTAAATTTGGGGTTTATTGGTGATAAATTTATTTCCTACATATACAAAAAAGTGTGTGAGGCTCATATTTTTTCTTTCTTTTTCTTCTTTTCACATAGGCTCCACGTAATTACGTGTATATAAGAGATAAAATTTATCTCATACAACATAAAAAATATTAAACTCTTAATTTTGTGGAGCAACAATAGATAAAAATAATAATAAATACATGTCTATTTTAAGTTTTGTTCAAATAGTATAAATTTAGGGAATAATATTTTTTTTGTTATAAGAAATAATTTTAACTTTTACACACACACAAAAATATGTGAGGTTCATGTGAATTCATATCAAAAAATAAAAATAAAAACAAAAATCTCATATATATATATATATATATATATATATATATATATATATATATATAAAAGAAACACTGATCCCATAAATTTAACATACAACCGTAAATCTCGCATATAACCAGTTGATATTCCTGTGATACCTACGCGTTTAGGTTTCCTACAAATTAGGTTTGACTGATGTGATTGGAACAGGAGTGGTGTAGACTTAATTTTACATTATCTCGTAAAAGAGGTAATATATTTTATTATATTAAATTAGAGTATATTTTTAAATGTATAGTTTAATATTTTATGTAAATTAAGCATTGACAATAAGTTAGCTAGAGAAGACTCAAAATTAATATGCTAGTAATACAAATTTTTATACTAATTTATTGTTCTAAATTCGTACATGATTTGAATTGTATGATTAAACCCAGAATCTTCTTAGCCGCCTGTCCCCACCCAAAAAGTAACTTTAGCTTAGTCGCTTCTTTATTTTATTTTATTTTTACAGATATTTTAAATGAAGAATCCAATTAACTCGATGGAGAAAAACACCCAGAGTTTGTTTTATGATATTGATGGGACATTGGGACATAACTTTTTCATTCAAGACTCGTGAACCTACTTTCTGTTTGTCGACCAAGTGTTCTATTCCATTTATAATTATTTACTACCTTCCTCCACAAACGAGAGCATTCATGGTTCGTCCAATAATATGTAATGCATGGCAAACAGGAGTTGATTTATTTGGTTGTCATGACAAAGGTATGGTTTCGATCCACATTTAGAACTTCTTATTTGTCAGATGTGTAATGCATATTAATACTTCATATATTACAATTAATAACAAATAATTAACAATAAAATCAATCATCCGATTTCAAGAGTTTAAGATTAATCACGAATCCAAGTCTCTCCCCTTAGGATTTTCTAAAGACAAAGGGTTTTGCTTACACATAAGTTTTGAAAAAATTGAAAAATGAAAAAAGAAAAGAAACTCCCAGAAAAGAGTTTTTTAGTAATGATTTTCTCACCTTTTCACTTTCTTTCATTGCTATATGTAATTTCGTTTTAGCTTTTCTCTTACCTCACTTATTTTCCTTTTTATTTAAAAAAAAAGTATTGAAAAAATTTCAATGCATACAAACTTGGTCATATGATCAAATTTGACTATAAAACCCCAAAATACTAATCAGAAAAAGTGGGGAAATAAAAGCTTAGCACTTCATTTTCATTTTCATTTTTCTTATTCTACTTTTTCTAATCAAAATTCACTTTTTTTTTCTTTACTTTCTCAAATATTTTCACCTAATTTAATAACATGTAAGTGAAAATATTTCCTTAGTTTGCTTACTTTCTATGATTCTCAAATACGTAGTAATAATTTACTAATGAATATTCATTAATTGAAATTGAACCTAGAAGTTTATATATATATATGAGGTAAGATCATTTAATACCAGTGTCAAATTTGAAATTTGACACCTCATATGAGAGTCGTTAGATAAAAAAAGATCAACGACACTGATTTGTAAGCATGTGATACTATTGATCTTTTTTTATCTAACGGCTCTCAGATGAGGTGCCAAATTTCAAATTTGGCAAAGGACCCTATCCCATATATATATTTTTTAGTAATATGAGCTATTGAATATAAATGGATCAAAGGTCAAGATTGGATATAAGACTTCTAACTCTTACACCGGTGTAAGAATATTCTGCCCTTAGATATAAGTGGGATCAATGGACAAGATTGAGAGTGTAACTTACACTGGTGTAAAATGATCCTGACCCATATATATATATATATATATATATATATATATATATATAGGGGTAAACATTTCTGCAGCCACTTTAGATAAGCTTATCTACAGCTACCCTTTATAGCTATGTTCTCCCGGGAGAACATAGTTATAATATTAAAGTTGCTTTTTTTTCTCTCTCCACGTCAGCAGACAAATTCTGAAAAGTAAATGAAGAGAGAAAAAAAAACAACTTTTAATGTTATAACTATGTTCTCCCGGGAGAACATAGTTATAAATGGATAGCTGTAGATAAGCTGATCTAAAGTGACTGTAGAAATATTTTTTCATATATATATATTACTGATTAAGTAAACTTTCATTGGCTATATTTTGTTATATATAGTGCATGTTTATGTTAACATATTTTAAAGGTAGTTTTTTTTTAACTTTAATTTTGAGAAATTTTTTAAAGAAGATATGAATATTTTTAAAAAAATAATCGATTATTTTTAAAAAAATATTCGTATCTTCTTTAAAAACTTTCTCAAAATTAAAGTAAAAAAGAACTACCTTTAAAATATGTTAATGTAAATATGCACTATATAATTATATATAACAAAAGAAAGATAATTTTATTACCAATAAAGGAAATATAAGTTTATAATAGACGAGTAAGTGTTACGTCATATGTTTTATAAATTTGTAAAACCACATTCGTACGGTAGCCAGAGATCAAATAATATCGGTGGTCATTTTTTAGGTTTGTCTCCAATGTGAGAGTTTTTTTTTTTTTTTTTTTTTAATGTATATGTAATTCTATTATCTTATAAGTGTTGTCGTCACCTATGAAGCACCGATACTCCGATTTTTTTTTTCAACGTATTGGATACGCATATCAACAACGTATCGGAAACGTATTGTATCGTATCGACGAATTAACGGTCGTATCGAGAACGTATTAGAAACATATCGAAAATGTCGTGTCGAAGTCGGTGCTTCATAGGTCGTCACCCAAAAAAATGAAATACAGTTTGGAAATTTCTACAATTAGTTAATTATTTTTTGTTCTTCACAATGACCAAATTAGGACAAACATTCAACTTTAGAGATAAAATTACACTTCTATAGTTCACCAAAAAAAAAAATTACACTTCTATTGGAATGAATATCTAAGATGACTACTTGAAGTGATTTTAGAATGAAGAGTTTAGAACTAGTCATGCTATTCTTTTAATTGTATTGCATTATTATTATTATTATTATTATATCTGGATAAAATATGATAGGCTCATCAGAAGCCCAAATACATAGAACAAGGCCCAAACCCACAAGGTCCAGAGAGGGGCGCGATGGCTTACCTCGCGCTTAACAGGGCGCGATGCCACCATCGCTTATCAAATCGCCCTTTAACTTAACTTCGGAGATAAGGAAGCAAGCTCAGGAACTAATAAAGGTCCACTGCGCCTTCGTACAAGTAAATAGAAGACAACACCAGCTTGCCACCACTCTATCAAGGTAGCCTGACATCAAGAGATAAGGTTATTGAAGCACTAGCAGAACCTGCAGCCCTTGAACATCCAATCAAAAGCTATATCGCCTTCCTAAGGCGGCATCAGAACCATTATATAAATAAAGGGTACATGCCCAGATATTATCATCTAATTCAGTAAGAATACACATAAAACTGACATTGATACTGACTTGAGCATCAGAGTGTCATTGCAGATATCCCCAGTCAGGCTCACCGCGCCGAAGGAGAACCAAAGTCTTATCATCGTCATCAATAACCACCAGCCCAAAAGACAGATTACCAAAGAGGCTTCTCAAGTCAACTGTGTGTGATTTGGCCCAGTACACTTTGGCCAACCCATAATGTATTTGATCAGATCAATTATTATTATTATTATTATTTTAGGGTTTATCTTTTGTCATGTCATGTCATCTCAAAACTATATCGTTTTAGGAGGTAGGATAATTAATGAAGGGTGTTTTGATAAAATTCATATAATAAGTAAACAAACAAAAATATTAAAATACCTTTTATTAATTCCTCTAACTCTTAAAGCAACATAGTTCTGGGAGGACATGGCAAATAATAAATTCTTATTATTATTATTATTATTATTATAAAGATGAGTAGATATGTTTGACAATGGAAGGACTAAGAGGTGAGTTTTTCTCTGACCCAACTTGGCCCACTATCCTTCAAAATAGCACTCAATCCACCTTTACTCGTCAACCAGATTTTAGTGATGAAAATCTATATGTGTCTTGCAAGAAAACATAAAACTTATACCCGAGCAACAGCGTCCCCCATTTATGATTTTAAATATAGATTTATATAATAATAAATCATAATATTACAATTAATTAATTGTCTAATATAAATTACGATACATGTTCATATAAAATTGATTATGGATGGACTTTAATTATTTTATTACGTATTAAGTTAGGGATACTACTTATTTAATAGGAGGGGTTGGAGAGTGTAACATCCCCGTCTCGAGCCGGTTCAGTTAAGACACATATGATACTAAACAGAATCAGCAGAAGACTTAACTTACGAAAATACGAGCTAACTTTATATTTTTCTTTTATCCTATTCACATGATATATAGTATAGCATACTTCTTCTAGTTTACTTTTCATTTGACAGAAACGAAAATCGGACAGAGTAACGGCTGAAAATCGAACAAATGGGGATTTACGAATCTCACTCTCAAGGTGTCCTGATAAATAATTTATACAATCTATGATTACAGAAATACCAGATATCCATCACATACCCATCCATGGGCTCAAACATAACTTGGCTCCATGCCACTTTGTCTAACAACATGCATAACCAACATGTAGACATATAACTGAATACTACATCATAATATAGACATGCCTGAATACACAATTGTACATGCATCAAAACTGAAAACATGTACAAGACATATACAGGCCATATACAAGTAATGGATCAGACATCATGATCCCAAAATAGTAAAATACTAAAGCAACATAAATACAATACAAAATATCAGTAGCCTACAGCTACTCAAAATCCGATTTGTCGCAACCCCTCTAGCCACGAGTCGTGTCTCTGCCTCATGAGGGCTCACCAGGAATCTGAACACTTGAAATGATGTCCCCAAACGGGATGCGATAACAAATGTCAATAAGCTCCAGGTTTATAGAGAATTCTCCATACCCTGGGCTCACTCCTGCATAAAAGTAAGATACAGAGTATACAAGGCATCATATAACAGATATATAACTGAACAAAACATATATACATATCTTATCAGAGGCGTACACAGTCATTCTCAAAGGAGAACCCCAAGCAAAAATCAATGCACGTGTTCCCAAGGGAGGACTTCGAGCGGAACCAAACATGTATCAGAGGTATACACAGTCAGTCGCAAGGGAGGACCCCAAATAGAAGTCAGTGCACATAGAATCAATGGCCAAAGATCATTATAGAAATCACATCAGAACAAAACATATCATATTATCATATAGCTCTATATGAATGCATCTATACAAAGCATCAAATACAATCATACAATCCAACCATAGTCCACTAACCATGGTGGAGCACACAAGTAGAAATAGACTCCTTAAACATAGAGCTTACCTCTTGGAGCTTTATCAATTTGCTTACTTGTAGCATAAGTTACTTATCTAGCTCCAAAGGAATCCAAAGGCTCTCAGTCCCTAGGCACACCTAGAGAAGTAATTCAAAATAAAACTCAATAAAATGATACAATGCCATGTAATTTCACAAGACATGCACTTTATTGTTTACTTTCATTTCTTTACACTGATGTTAATCATATGCCAATTCACAAATCAAGACCATAATTTCTTAAACTCTTTTGTTAGACCATGTAAGGATGATTACTTGCACCACAAGCAACCACATGGTTTCACACTTACATAGGGTCTTAGAATGACCCAACCAAGCTTATAAAATACCATTTATAATTTTTAACAATTCCTAGCCTCACAGACTCCCACAAGGCCGAATCCAAGACCAAGGGAAAAGTTAGAGAGTTGCATCAATTTACTCTACACAACCAATGGTTCCTAGCACCCGTACTTGGCCCCTAGGTTACTTATATATTCATATAACAATTTTATCACAACTTTTTCTCATTCTTCCTTCATAGGGTCGAGGGGTACTCATATAGGAAGCCAATTCCATGCATTGGAACTTCAACACATCATCAAAACAAAGTTTACTCAATCATCCCCCCATTTGGACCATAATGGCCGAAATCTACAAGGAGGTTTCCAAGGGATGTTCCTCTTTTGTATTCTCACTTTCAGACTTAATCCCCAACATACACTAATATACCAACCTTCACAAATCATGCAATTAAATTTTTGCACACCAAACCCTAAATAACCTATCATGGCCGAACCTAGGGAAGGGAGGTGCAATGGAATTTTTCAATTTTCAAAAACATGTTCATGCTTATTTCACATTATAACTTTAGTAACAACATTAATTCATCATCAATTTTAAATTTCAAACTCAATAATTTCCCACCAAAAAGTGCTCATAATATTCAAAACTTAAATCATGATATTCAAACCATTAGAATGAGGATTTCTTACCTCAAATCACCTATACAAGGCCTGGAGAACAAAATCAAAGCTTGGTTCCACCCAAAAACACAATCTCTCTAGGATAAATAGTGACCCAAAATTTGAGAAGGAGAGAACTCTTCACACAAGCCCTTTCAGCCTAAACAAAGTAGTGGGATGGATTCACAATGATCTCTACTTAAATTTTCAAGTATGGCACTTAGTGTTTCGGTGGCTAGATAACTGAGAAAGAGAGGAGAGAGAAAGCAACCCTAACCCCCCCTCATCCACGGCTGTCGCGGGTTTTGGAGTGGAAGAAGAGATAGAATAGTGAAAATGATAATGAATAGTACTCAACTTAAGTTTATATGGACCTGCAGTCTTTTAACGATTGTTTTTCTCTCACTAACTTTCACTTAAATTAACTCGGCACTAACTTAAAGCTACGAATATATTTTTATTTTTCTGAACTCATTTACACTGATTTTCATTTCTCAAGGAACAGTATTAACAATTCACAGTAGGGTTTATGTACCGTTTTTGACGAAATGCACTGTGAATCACCTGTTGTGCACTGTTTACACACAAAGCTGTAAAATTTATAAAATTAACAATTTTGGTCTAAACATGACTTGCTTGGCATATATTGGACTTTCTTATTCTTATTACATCAATTATTTAGTTCTGGATTATACTGGTTGCTTAAACAGCGGTACAAAATTCCTGGCAGAAATACTTTTCACGAGATTTTCACGGAAAGTGCCAGACTATACAATTTTTCGTTATGAACTCGTATTTGGCATTAGAATTGCCAAATTAGGTTTCTAAACTCATTTTGCTCATTTCTAATCTCTGCCGATTGATTCACAACAATGCAGAACATCCGACAGAAGGCACTGTTCATGACATAGTCATGATTACAGTCAAAATACTCGAAATCACATTCTAAATCTAATTATGACATTTGAATCCTTAAATTAATTCTCTAATTAAGATTTACCATATATCATCATTAAAGAGAGAAGGGTGGTTTAAGTACCTTCGACTAGGGGTGATAAACGAATCAGGGGCATTTGGCTCGGCTCATGAAGGCCTAAGCTTACATGTTTAAAATTAGTTGTAGAAACCAGACTTGGACTTGTATAAAAGCTCGTTTAATAAAAGGCATCAGGCTCCAATTCAAAAGGTCCGCGTTAGAGCCTTTCAGGCTAGCCTAGTATATTAATTTTTTTTTTTATTTTTTTTTTTTATACTACTTGTAATAGACCTCTCTCTCCTCAATCAATTTCACCCATTTTATTGGTTAAACAAATTTTTTGAATGATTTTGTTCTATATTATGGTATTTGGATATACATTGAATTTATGAATATTTATGGAATTATTATGTTGTTGATTGTATATTTTGTTTGAATAAATTTATGTTGTCTTATTTCTTTTAAACAGGCTAAACCAGATTTTTTACTTTTTGTAATTAAGTCAGGCCGCAGGCCAATAATTATATTCATAACAGGTAACAAGCTGACACATTAAAGACAAGCTTAGCTTTTTAAGATCAAAGCTCAGCTCGGCTCGACCCGTCAATACCCCTACCTTCGACTAAGACTGTGAATGAAAGAGTTACAATAAATTTTAGTAGTAGACAATTAAATGGTAAATGGTCACATTTTTGTCTTGTCTGCAAGAGTATTTCTTATAAGATCACAAAATTGAATTATTATCAATTTCAAACACAAATGTTATCAAAGTTTTTTAATAGGCAAGATGATGATACAAGTAACAAAATATAATGTTATTTATTAAAAATAGTGATATAACTTAATTAACTCATATTTTATACCTAAAACATAAAAGTAGTAGTACTTTATTGTGATTTTCGATTTTACAAAAATGCATCATGTGCGATCAATAAAAAAAATGTATTAATAATAAATGACTCCAATACTACTGATGACATGAGATCACGAAGGACAATCAAATGAATCAATAGTTAATCTAAAAGATTAGTTTTAGGATACTTATTCAAAGATTTTTTTTCACATGAAAAGAGAGTGCAAAATTTTATTCAGAACTCTTGAACCAACTGAGCTAACCAGCAAGTTGCATCTAAAATAGCTAAATTATACTAATATTAATACAATACTAATATTATGAGGAGAGGAAATCTAATAAATTTTATAATTATTATTAGTCTTTGATCATATATATTTGTATGTAATGAATAATAAATTAAAACGGTTAGAAACAAGTGAGACCAATGACCAATATGTAATGTACGCAAATCTTACAAACTTAATCCTTCTCTTTATTATTACTACTGTTTATCCGAATATAGGAATTGAATTTATCTACACTAAGCGATTATTGACTAGATAAATAATCCATAATTACTCAAATCAGTCTTATCCGGATTAACTATATAATTGAGTTGGAAGCACAATAATTGGACCTCCAAGATGACAATTGTTTTTTCAAGACATGGCCCATCGTTTGAAAAATGTGTAGCAAACTGGCAATAGATCACCATTTTCGATGAAGTATTCTATATATGTTATAAAATAGGGAGCAGACTTTGCATACATAATAAATTGTTATAACAGCGACCAAGCTGAACTTCCCCTTGAACAAGGGCACTATATAGTATATATTGGGAGGGAAACATCTGTAATTGAGCTAATCAATTATATGAGTTTAGAAACTAATAGTGATAAGCAATTGAAGCTATATATAGAAGCTGTTCCCCCTTTGACTTCTGCTATATTTTTCTTCTGTCTGAATCAGAATTTGTTGGTGTCCACCCTCCCAAGTTTTGTCTGGTTGTGTTTCTTGAAAATTTACAAAAGGCTATAAGACAATCAATCAGTGATCCATTCTTGAGGACCCTTTGTGCTTCCTCAGGGTTTTCATCCATCAAAAGACCAAACCTATATTAAGAGAACTTAATAGTCTCATAGCAGAAATCTAAGAGAGTGTGGTGTGTGTTTCAAGGGAGAAAGAAAGAGAAGAGATGGGAAGAGCTCCTTGTTGTGATAAGGCAAATGTAAAGAGAGGACCATGGAGTCCTGAAGAAGATGCAAAGCTAAAGGAGTACATGGAGAAACATGGGACTGCAGGGAACTGGATTTCCCTCCCACAAAAAGCTGGTAAGTGTTTCTTTCTACCTTTTTCTTTTCTTTTCTTTTTTGTCCTCCTTATTCAGAAGTTAATTGTGGTAGTATGTGAACTGTGAAGTTTGGAAGAAATGAGTCATATTACTCTCTTCAATTTGATGAGAGCATGTTGACATGGAGGGATCTTACCTGTTTAGAGGTTCTTCTTTTTTCTTGTGCTCCTGATAGGATCTGTTAATTTGTCTAATGCAGGTTTGAAAAGATGTGGGAAAAGCTGTAGACTCAGATGGCTTAATTATCTCAGACCCAACATCAAGCATGGAGAGTTTTCCATAGATGAAGATAGAATAATCTGCAGTCTCTTTGCTAGTATTGGAAGCAGGTATTCTTTATTTCTCTTAAATTTCCAATCATAGATATATTTCAGATGCTTCCACAAATTATGGAGATCATATAAATTCTAATTGAAGAAAGAGTTTACTTTCACATTTTGGGAATCATATTATTAAAATTAATAGATATGATATGTGTACTTTTATATGCTTTTTATCACTGCATGAGAGGCCAATTTAGATCTGCTATATTGCAGTATTACTCAATCATGTTACTAATTTTGGAACTCATTGTGACAAAGTGCAGATGGTCAATAATAGCATCTCAGTTACCAGGCAGGACTGACAATGATATCAAGAACTACTGGAACACCAAGCTTAAGAAAAAAATGATGGGAATGAATCTTTCAGCACTGAAGAAACCTCACCAAGTTACCTTTTCATCCATCCTTCAAAATTCAACACCCTCTTCATCCTCTTCATCATCTTCACCAATATCATTCAGAGATAGCCACAACTCTTACTACCACCCCCATGTGTCTTTCACAGGCTCAGAGTCCATTTCATACTCTTCAAGTCTTTTGAGTGGTAATTTTTCTACCTCCGCTAATTCCATTTTTCAAGCACAAGAACTTGGATATGGTGGAGATGGAACTTTTGTTGATCACATAGGTGAGCTTAATTACCTCTACAGTGGGGTGGAAGATACTCAAAAGTTTATGCTATCCAATGCTGGTAGGGTTAGTGGGTGGACAGAGGAAAAAAGTAGATTATGGGGAGAAAATCCATTAGATTATGGTCTAGAAGAAATTAAACAGCTAGTAAGCAATAGTAGTTGCAACAACTTTTTGTTTGATGACAAGACAGAGGAAAGGGTCATGCACTATACTGATGCTGAATGTGGTCAAAATCAAGAATATTTGAAAGGGTAAGCAAAGGGGATGGGAAGAACTAGAAGATTCAGATTTGGACTTAGTTTGTGTTTTTGTGGGAAAAGGTGGTGTTTCATGGATCCACTTTCTTTGTTTACAGTACATGTTGGAAGTTTCCTTTGTACATTTACTTGGTGCAGGAATATTTAACCCCCACCATTTGAACCATAGATGTGTCCAAATCAGAAAGGAAAGAAAGAAGCCCTATAAAGAGTATAATTCCCCCTTAATCCTTCATCCATCAAATGTAACAAGATGGTTGCAGCAGCAATCTACTGCTATTATTTAATATTATTTATCAATTTTGTTTCCAATCATGCACCTATAAAACCACCTTTAATTTTTCTTTACGGTCATAGTTTTAGTGTAGTCCGTTAAAAATTACTTCAACCCAAAATCTTAAGATGTTAGATGATAATTTTTTAATGATTTATATTATTCTCTAACATACTTCCTCATACAAAGTCACTTAGACTTGAAGGGTAGATATTACATAGGTCCAATTTTTATTTTTAGTGAGGGACGATGAGGGTCAATGACCTTGTGGTCAAGAAAACTTTGATATTATGTTAAGAACCACTTCAACCCAAAACTTTAAAAGATTGGATATCATCTTCTTCTTTTTTTTCCTATTAGATCGTATACATATTCATTTCTTTCATACAAATCTCAAATCAATTAATTAATACTGTCAGACTATGGATTCGTTAGCTCTTAATTTTCACTAGTACTGGGTTCGTATATATATTTATGATGATTATTCTTATATTTAAAGGATATATGGATATTTCTTGATCTCACCAAAAAGTAAAGGAAGAAATTTAGACGCATTTAATGTGATTGAATTGAAAATTCAAATATTAAAACATTAAAATATAGTTTTAGTTCAACTTCATCAAGTAATCTGATATAGAACACAAAATAGAAATCATGCACCTTTGTTTCCCATCATTGGTTACTGTATTGTATTTTATTTCTCTTTCTGTAAACTTTTTTCATAACTCTTGTTCAATCCAAAGTCCTTCATATGTAAGGAGAACAAGATAGCTAACGCAAAACAAACAGGAGCAGAATTATAGAAAATAACATAAAGTGGATGATGATAAACACCCTTTGGGCTGTTTTGGAAATCAAGTTATGCAAGAACTGAGCTAATTATGAATTATCACTGACCTAACAAGACAATAAAAGAAAAAAAAAATCAGAAGTATTCTAGACCGGTTACACCCGCTCCGTAATAGGGGTCGGCCACTAAAACCCATTTAAGAGGTTATCATACTTTTGTAAAGTATGATTTTTATATTACTATAGAAAAAAATATTTATCCTTTTAAATGACACAACTTATATCCTTTCACTTTCACAAAGAGGTGAGACCCACACTTTTTTTTTGTCCACTCTCTCCTCCTTTATTTATCTTTTTTTCTCTCATTTAAAATGACACAACTTTACATCCTTTAAAATGACAGACACTTTACCCACTTCTATAATAGAGAGTCTCTCGCTTTCTACTCAATACACATTATGAACATATGCTTACTTCACGCATAATAGAGGGGACTCATTGAGCAAAACGATTATGACTCTTTTTCATGATTAGAAAATATTTGACACCTATAAATACTTCATCTTTTTTTTGTTGTGTGTATAAACTTTAATTATTTTTTTGAGGCGAATCAGTTTCCTGAGTATCTCCATAAGTTTCAATTTTTTGAACCAATTACGAGACTAATCATAAGTTGGGCTTAAATCTTCACGCTCCTTTTCAAAGATATATTTAGTAAGAATCAAAATCAGGTTCTTTCTCCATTCTACACAACTTATAACTCCTTATAAATACTCCATCTTCAGCCATAGCCATTGAATAAATATATTGAATCTATCATTTTATAAGTTGTTACTTTGTCAAATTTTAGAGCTAACGTGCCCTTTTTCATCATCCTCTCTTTCAGCATTCGTCTGAGATATTCACCATGACTCTTTCCTAAAACTTTGGTCCGTACCATTATATCTAAAAGTATTGTTAAATTGAGACACTTCACCCTATTAAGGGAAAGAAATAAATCTAAACCCATCATTTAACAGTTCATTTGGCGATGTCGCAGTCACGTGAAACTTGCTCATAAAATGATGATGGTGATTTATGGAATCTTATAATTGGGGCGTGACCAATCTGGAAGCTCGTGGCATGTCTACGAGAAAAACAAGCTTTATATTCATAGAACTTCATAATTGAATTGGGCTACAAGTCGAGGTAAAAGTGGGCTGGGTTAGGCTAAGCTTTGTCCTAAAAAATTTAAGCCTGTGCCAAGAAAATTTAATTTAGTTTGGCTCAAGTCTACTACGAGTCTAACTATTAGCCCGGCTTAACCCGTTTATAAAAAAAAACAAATGGTCTGGTCTAACCCGTTAGCCTGTTAATTTTTAACTTTTATGCATAATCATGACTTCACAAAATACTTAAATTCTATTGCTAAACCAAAAATCATAATTTCAACGTCCAAACAGAATCATGAATCACGACAAAACTCATCACAATCTGCATTTAAGTCACTTTCAAAAGCAAAATGCTTAAACTAAATAACATATATTTCATCAGATCCAACAAACAAATTCATATTATGTAAATTAAAATAACTACATGAATCCAACAAACACATCATGATGTTCATGATGTTTGTAGTAAGTATAACATCTTCCAAAAACCTTTTAATATATTCATATACATAATATAACATGTTGAGATATTGATTCCTCCTACATAATAAATAAAGTCAGATTTCTATTAAAATATAATTGAATATAATTGAGTTATAAATAATTGTAATTGATTAATTTATATCTTTTATTTTTCTTCAAGGCATACTTATTCTATTTAAAATAAATAGTACAATATAGGCCGGCCTGTAGGCTTATAGGCAAAACCTTGTGAAAGTGAGTCTACGGCCTATTTATTAAACAAGCTTTTTCAAGGCTCAAGCCCGACCTAATTTATGAAATATACTAGTTCAAGTCTGACCTAACGTAAGCCGAGTCGAAGGCTCCTCCAGACCGATCCGGCCCAATTTCACCCATAGCTACAAGTATGCACCATATTACCACGAAGTTTCTCATTCTTTTTTTAATGGTTTGATTATCAATGTCAGACATAACATCATATTCATTTGAATAATTTTTAAAAATACTCCGGTTAGGAATTGCAAGCAATATGGTCCATAAATAATGATCTGAAAGTGAGTTAACTATAAACAAATCCAACGAGGAAAGCAGAGATTTAAAAGATAAATATTTAATTAAAGCATGCATTACATGATGCAACTGATGAAAAGATAGCCCAAATGGTTCCAAAAAATACATGATCTTTAGATAATGATGTCTTGGATGTGTCATTGGTTGGTTGATTGTACTAATTTTGTTTAGAATAAAAAATCAATTAGTTTAATTTTCCAAAAAAAAAAACAGCCTTTACAAAAGTTGAAGCCAAATACGCATTGACCTCTTCGTCCTTTTGTTTGCTTCCCTTCGAGTTTAGGCCAACAAGATATTAGATATGCCAGCTATAGGCATCATATAATAGACATCATAATAGCATATCAATTTCTTATCACAAAGGGGAAAAGTTTTCGAGTTTTTGTTTTCTACAAATATAGTGTCTACTGAGTATATAAAGGTCAAAAAGGCACTATTTACCCTAAAAAAAAATAAATCCCATATGACTGAGATCATTCTTTAATAAGAATTAGTTTTTCAAAAGGGAAAAGTATGTGTTTTTTTAAAAGACACATACTTAAGTTATTTTAAAAGAGAGGAAGATATAAAAAAATGTGAGTTCCATTAAAAAATAAAATAAAAGATGTAGGTCTCATTTTCTAATGTTTATTCTTTTTTTTTAAAAATGACCTAAGTATGCAGTAGCGAATCCAGAAAATTTTATTTATGTGCGCATATTAGTCCAAATATTTAGTGGAGGGAGTTTGGGGATAGTATCTTCGAAAAAAAAAATTATACACAAAATTTTAGATGCATTAAAAATAAAAGAATATAAACAAAAAGGAATTTATATCCCTCATGTTACATGAACCAAATTTTTTGACATGTTAAGAAAAAGACAAGACCAATTAATTGAATAATGTGTCATCTCATTTTCTTTAATATTATATAACTTGTCTTTTTTTTTAATATGACAAAAATTTCGTTCATATAATACAAGGGATATAATCCTCAAAAAAATTAAATTCGACTTAACATAAAAAAATAGTAATTAACTTAATGATATAAAATCACTAAAACATAAGCAGTAAATAAGATGTGTTTCTTTCTTGGTATCTGTGCTTGTATTTCTAGCAATGCAGTCACTAAAATTGCTCCTTGAGTGACATTCCTAATTAATTAAAATATGAAAAAAATGTGTATCATTTTAAAGAACACAAAGTTGTGTCATTTTAAGTGAGAGAAAGAGATAAATCATGGAAGAGAGAATGAGTGAAAAAAGTTTTAAAAATGTAAGTCTTATCTCTTTGTGAGAGTGAAAGGATATAAGATATGTCATTTAAAACGACACATCTTTTTTCCTTAAAATATATATCTCTTTTTTATTAAAAAAATATTTGACCAAATTTATATGCAGACTTGCACATGTTTGCAACAAATATGCCCGCCGATGTAAGTATGTATCTTTTTAAAGTACACACGTTTTTCTTTCTTTCCAGTTTTCATATTTCTGTGTGCACGAAGAAAGAAGTCTTCAAAGAACTAGTTGTTTCTATATTTGTTTCGAATACAGAGTTGGCCAATCAGAAAATGTTCCAATGTATTGGGTCCTACTAGGTCATACAAAAAATTGGTTTTCATGAAAGTCCTCCACGATGATTTGATATTTCTGTCGGTCAATAATTGTATTCCTCACTATTAGCATTCCGCATAAACATGGAAGAAAACTATGTGGATACAAATATTAATGATTATGATACAAGTAGATACCAAAAGTCAAAAGAAAGATAATCAAAAGAATACTTGGTCTTGCCGCCGAACAGAAACTCAAGAAACAATATGATAACGCCACATGAACACAAGAGACATATATAACTATGAATTATGAACAAAAGGAATTGGTTCAAGTAGTAAATATTTAATTTTGTTTAAATAAGATTTTGGATTCAATAATTTGTGAATGTAAAAATTCTTTTTGGAAGAGCTAATTCTATGATATGAACGAATGCGATGGTCTCTCGTAAAAAATAATTGTGATTTATAAAAAAAAAAAAAAAAAAACTATGAATTATACTTTCTGAAGTTCCGAATGTGTACAAAACACTTTAATTAGTGTACGAATTATTTGAAGTGCGTAATCTATGGGAAGCTTCAATTACAGAGTGACTGGCGCAATGAGGCGTCCAAAAGCTAACTGAAAGAAGTCTTTCTGTATGTAATGGATATCCGAGAGTAGTTAAACGTAACGATTTGAACCCAAGGTAAAAAATTCAATTCTTAAAAATATCGCATATGAGAAAAATATATTTCTCATCATTAATCCATTTTAAAATTTTAACATTTCAATTCTTAAAAATATTTATCAAGTCACTTGAGATATATCTTCGGTTATTCTAAAATTATGTCATTTTATTTATTTATTTTTTATATTAATTAATTTACCTTTAAATGGTTATGATTCCCTTTTTTCTTTCTTTCTTTATCATCATTAATCCATCTTTGTACGGTTATGATTTAGTGGCCGCAAATAAATTTATCTCAAGTGATTTGAAAAATAATAAGTCCATATATGTAAAAATATTTCTCAAGTGGCTGGAGGTCCAGCTACTAATTTTAATCATTGATTCTCATTTATTCCCCTATTTAATATATGGGTGCAGTGGATGTTCTTTTAAAGGATACAACTTGTGTCCATTTAGTGTCTTACACTATGTCTTACTTACAATTTATTTTTTACTTTACACGTCAGCTGATGTGATTGAAGAGACAGAAAAAAAAGTAACTTTTCGTATTAATACTATGTTTTACCACTAAAATATAATGTAAACACACTAAAAGGACACACTTTTCTCTTTATATATATATGTGTGTGTGTGTGTTTTGCCTGTTACAGAATATAAATTTATATCCTGTAATCCCAAAACGACATCATATTGGGATTTGGGATTAAAATTCAAGGATATTTTAAAATTTTAATATTTCTCTTTGTATCATGAATTTTATTAAAATATCCTTTATTTTTTACCTTTACCCTCAAAAAAATGTTGTTTTGGGGTGATTTCCTGTGAAAAAAGAAATGTTAATTCCATACACACACACACACATATATATATATATATAGGAAAAAAATATTTATCCTTTTAAATGACACAATTTATATCCTTTCACTCTCACAAAGAGGTGGAACCTACACCTTTTATTTTTTTTGTCAACTCTCTCTCTTCCTTTATCTATCTTTTTCTCTCTCTTAAAATGACACAATTTTACATCCTTTGAAACGACACACACTTTACCCTTATTTATATATATATATATATATATATATATATATATATATATATATATATATATATATATATATATATATATATAAGAAGTCTTTTGGGATTATTTGAGTTAGATTGAACAAAACATGGTTATACTTTAGCTATGAAAATAATTGTTAAGAAAAATGACTTGTAAAAATAAGACTAAATTTTTTATTTAGAGTAAACACCATTTTTGGTCCCTGGCAATATCTACGAAATCTTTTTTAGTCCCTGGCAATAAAAAAGGACCAAATTGGTCCCTAAAATTATGAAAAAAGGGTCACGTTAGTCCTTATGTCAACTCCTCCGTCACTAACGTGGCCCTTTTTACATACTGCTAGGGACCAATTTGGTCCTTTTTTATTGCCAGGGACTAAAAAGAATTTCGTAGATATTGTCAGGGACTAAAAAGAGTGTTTACTTTTTTATTTATTTAATTATCATAAAATAAAATGACATTTTAAATAAAAATGCTAGCCACACTAAAATAATTTCTTTCCAGTGCAAATCCATGAGATATGATAATCTTATACAACAAAATATCAACTATATTATTCGGTACAACTGTCAAATGAATAAATAATTGGCAAAATGCAATAACTGTTTTATTTTTCTCTATTTTATAAATTAATTTACAAACAATCTTATGATTTAAAAAAAAAAATCATACTGAAATTAATTATACGGATTTATTTCTCCATATCCAAAGTCAACTTTAGCTGCAGAAAAAGCAATGTAATATGCGGCACCACTTCTGTCAAACTTGAATCCCATTGGGAATCAATTGACATAATCCCAAAAATCAGTTTTGCACGGCGTTCCATGGAATTCCATCCCTCTGACCTAACAAAAATTTGAATCTTCCACATAATGAAAGACTAGCAAAGTAAAAGGCAAACACTAAAATGGGTTAGGTTTGCATGTGACACACGCGCGTGCGAACTTTCTTCTCTGTTAGGGCAAGATGAGCGTCTTAAATGGCAGCAATAAAGATTCACTAATTTCTGAAGTCGAAACAAAGGATTGTATGCGAAAGAGTGTCAAAAGGTCAAAGAACGGGGAGGAATTCTTCTCAGACTCTTCGAACATAGGAGCGAGCTTAGGAAGCATAATGGAGTGAATTCCGTCAGGGAAACCCAAGTCTTTCGCGGAAGCTCTCCGAGCAGAAGGAAATTCGATGGGAGAGGATGATGCCTGGCAGGAAGAGACTGAGGAAGAAAACAGCGAGCCTTTGGATCCCAAGCTAGGAGTTATTAACGAATTGGGGTTTCAGACTATCTACGGTGCAGATGGATCAGTTCGGTTCAGGTGTTCTAGAGAAGCAAAACAGAGGCTGCAACATCCATGGAGAAATGCTATTATCGTGAAACTTTTGGGAAAGAAAGTTGGAGTGATGTACATGAAGAAAAAGCTTGAGAGATTATGGGAGAAATCAGGCTCTATAACAGTAGCCGATTTGGGAAATGAGTTTTTCTCTGTGAAGTTTGCGAGCTTGGAGGACCTTAATTTGGCCTTATCAGGGGGACCTTGGATTCTCATGGGACATTACCTGGCCTTAAGAAAATGGGAACCTTTCTTTAATCCTCACACAGCAGCTGTCCATCGAGTAGCAGCCTGGATTCGTCTATCAAGTATTCCTCTTGAGTATTGTGTTGTCTCTGTTCTGAAGTTAATTGGAAATTCAATTGGTAAAGTGTTGAAGATTGACAAAACTACCTCATTAGGGGATAGAGGGAAGTATGCTAGAGTTTGTGTTGAACTGGATCTAGCTAGACCTTTGAGGGGGGAATATATTCTGGAGGATGATATCTTTAAGGTAGAATATGAAGGTCTCTATATGATTTGTCTCCAATGCGGCATGTATGGGCATAATTCTGAAAAATGCCCAGATTTTGTGAAACCTACAGAGAACAACAAAGCTCATGAACCGGTCATAGAAAAAGAGACTTCACCTGCGAATCATGGAGTGGGACCCTGGATGGTGGTCCAGAGGAAGAAATTCCCAAAGAGCCAACAACCTAAAAGATTCGAAGGAAAGGAAGAAAGATCTTTTGGAGTTGATATCTCCAACAAAAACCAACATAACCAGTATAAAAAAGAGACAGAGAATAGTAGCAAGCCATCAGCTATGAAGAGCCCTACTCCTAAAGCTATTGTAGGAGCAAAGAGCTTTGTGAGTAAAGAGAATAAAGTGGGTAGTTCCCCCCAGGTCAATTCCTCCACATAGGCGAGGAAAACTCCTTTAAATCTAAAAAAGGCAAGTGGAAAGCCCAACTATAAACCTAAGGCTCTACAGAATTTAAACACTTTTATCTTTGCCTCTGATCCCATTTCAGTGGGAAAAAGCTCTACCCCCCTAGAGCTCCCTTCATCTAGTAAACTGAAAAAATAGGTTCAACAAAGACAACACCCCTCTGTCTCAGCTGCCCGTTCTGGTGTCAGTACAAAGCCTTTAGAGGAAGATAAGGATCTTTGTTCTAAGATTGCTGCAACTAATCTAAGTGGCAGGGTTGTCCCAGTAGCTACTTGTGAGATGTGTGTTGAGGAGAGTCAGCTTTCGGATATGATGGTCTCAAAGGCCAGTAGCGAAGACCAATTAAAACCAGATGAGCCTCCTGATCGTGAAAGTATTGATGGAATGGATATGGAGAAGGATAATATATGCTCAGATGCAGTGCATATGACAAAAAGTGACCAGGGGCTTTGCAACTCTGGACCTGATTCAGTTATCCAATGAATTGCCTTGTTTGGAATTGCAGGGGTGCTGCTAAGAAATCCTTTAAGCCATCCCTTAGTAATTTCATAAGGAAATATAGGATTGGCTTGGTAGCAATCCTAGAACCTAGAATCAGTGGAGTTATTGCCCAAAAAAAATAAAGCAACTTGGGTTCAATCAGTTTGCCATAGAAGATGCTGTTGGATTCTCTGGAGGAATCTGGATTCTGTGGAAGGAAGATTCTTTCAAAATTACTATCATTGAGAAAAATAGTCAATTTATTCACATGTCTTGTTATGTCAACACAGGGAGTTCTTTCCTTCTAACTGTGGTTTATGCTAATCCTAGAGAGGAAGTTAGAGAGGATCTGTGGATAAATATCAAGAGAATCAGTGATAATGTAGTCGGTCCTTGGGCTTTGATGGGTGATTTCAATGAAATAGCTTCGGTTTGTGAGAAAAAAGGTGGTGCCCCTGTCAACCTTGCGAGATGTCAGAAATTCTCGTCATTCTTAAATGATTATAACATCATAGACCTAGGATGTAGAGGTTTGAATTTTACTTGGAGGGCCCTAAGTGGATGCATTTGGATAGGGTTTTCAAAAGGCTTGACAGAATTTGTGTAAATGCAGACTGGAGAGTTGCTTATGAAGAAGCTAGTGTGAGATCCTTACCTCGGCTCAATTCTGACCACAATCCACTCCTTCTCTCACTAATCCCAAATAGGATGTCTTGGAAGGAGAGGCCTTTCAGGTTCCTAGCAGCTTGGCAAGAGCACTCATCTTTTCCCCACTTTCTTAGATTTATGTGGAATCCTCGGACCAATATTAATCAGAGTTTGTCAGCTCTGGTTAATCCTTTGAAATCTTTAAAAGGGTCTTTGGGTGCATTCAGGTTAGAAAAGATTATCTTCTAAAAAGGCTTCAAGAAACTTAACTGAACACCAACAGTATGCAGGATCAGGTTCAGTCTGAGTTAGATAGGGCCCTTCAGGGAGAAATGAACCGGGTTATGGATCAAGAAGAAGCTCTTTGGTTCCAGAAAGCGAGGTGTAATTGGTTAGCTGATGGTGATCGAAATACTAGATTTTACCATACCACTACCATCATCAGGAGAGCTAGGAACAAAATTCTTGAATTGAAAAATGATGAGGGTCACCCTGTGAGAGAAGAGGAGAATCTGAAAAAGCTTATTATCAAGTTTTTCAAAAACCTGTTTACAGAGGAGATTCACAATAGACCTTGGGTCATTACTAGAGCCAGCTGGCCTGCTTTGGAAGAAACAAAAATGAAGTTGTTTAATGACCCTATTTTGGAGGTTATGATAAAGGAAGCTTTTTTCTCCATGAGTGGTCTGAACGCCCCTGGTCCAGATGGATTTCCTGCCTTTTTCTTTTAGAAAAATTAGGATTTTATGAAAAACCAAGTGTTGGAGTGTGTCACTCAGATTTGGAAGAATCCAACTGAGGTGAAGGATCTCAACAAAACTTTCCTAGTGCTTATTCCTAAACTGGCCAAACCTGACAAAATATCCCAATTTAGACCCATAGCCCTCTGCTCAGTTTTATATAAAGGAATAAGCAAAATCATAGTAGGGAAATTGAAGCCAATTCTGAATAAACTTATCTCCCCTCAACAAGTCAGTTTTGTCCCTAATAGGAAAATACAGGATAATATTGTCATTGCTCAGGAGATGGTCCACTCCATGAACAGAATGAAAGGCAAGAGGGGTTTCTTCACTATAAAGTTCAATCTTGAGAAATCCTATAATAGAATGTCCTGGAGCTTCATACAAAAAGTGTTAATCGAGATCAACCTCCCAGATTATTTGGTGAACCTCATCATGCAGTGTATTTCTTCATCTGAATTAGAGATTCTCTGGAATGGTGCTAAATCGGGTAGAATATCCCCCAGCAGAGGCCTAAGAAAAGGGGACCCTATTTCCCCGTATATCTTTGTTCTGTGTATGGAAAAGTTGTCCCATCTAATAGTGGATTCAATGAAGAGAAAGGAATGGAAGCCTATGTCAGCTGGTAAAGGTGGCCCTCCAATCTCTCACCTGCTCTTCGCAGATGACTTACTGCTCTTTGGTGAAGCTAGCATTGACCAGATCAAAATCATCATGAAATGCCTTGCCACTTTTGGAGATATGTCAGGTCAAAAGGTTAGTTATCTCAAATCTAATATTTTTTTCTCGAAGAATGTTTCCCCTGAGCTTGCTAATGCTATTGTGGAAACAAATGGCTTTGCATATACAAAGAATATTGGCAGATATTTGGGTTATAAGATGAAGCATGGGAGAATAAATAAACAGCACTATGGGGATATTATGGATAGAGTAAATGGTAGGCTCCAAGGCTGGAAAAAAGAACTGTTTGTCAATGGCAGGGAGAGTTACTCTAGCTAAATCCGTTATCTCCGCCATCCCTATGTTTAATATGCAGAATAGCCTCCTCCCGAAAGGCATTTGTGATGATATTGAAAAACTCCAAAGAAGCTTCATATGGGGTGACTCAGATATCCAGAGAAGGAACCATGCGGTCAGCTGGGAGAAGCTCAAGCAACCAAAAAATCAAGGAGGCTTGGGTATTATTGATCTAAGAAAGCAAAATGAAGCTTTTTTTGCAGAAGTGTGCCTGGTCTTTAATCCAATCTCCGGATCAACTTTAGGCTATAGTGTTAGTTGGCAAATATGGCAGAAGCAAAAATCTTTTGAAGGAAGTATCTAGCAAAGCTTATGACTCTCACTTGTGGAAGAGCTTATGTAAAATCTGGCCTGATATGCTAAGCAATATCTCTTGGCATATTGGAGATGGGAAGAAAATTGAATTCTGGAAGGACAATTAGATAGGCCACAATTCTGATCTAATTTCTCTTGCAATTGTTTCCCCCACAGATGAGGCTACTACTCTAAAGATAAATCCCAGCTCCTTCCTAGATGGAGAAGGATGGAACATACAGTTCCTCCTTAATCATTTTGATGGGTGCATAGTGAACTAGATTTTGGCCATTCCTTCTCCGGATGGGGAAGCAGGTGAGGATTTGCTGAGTTGGAAAAATAGGTCACCAGGTCAGTCCATTGTTAAATCTGCCTACAGGAATCTGTCCTATCCTATACAAAGCTTAAGCAATAGCAGTTGGGATCGAATATGGAGCTGGAAAGGAAAAGAAAGGGTCAAGTTGCTAATGTGGAAGATGCTCCATGAAAGGATGCTCACCAAAGAATATATAAGCAGATGGGGTGATTTACCTAATAGCTGTTTTTCGTGTCCTAATGAAGTGGAGACCTGTCTTCATGCTTTTAGGGACTGTCCTAAAGCAAAGAATGTTTGGTTAAATCCTCTCCTCCAACCATTGCTGATAGGCTTCCTGAGTTCAAGCTCTTTTAAAGAATGGATTCTTATTAATTTGAACCAGAAGCTTAAATTTGGTAAAGACTGGAGAGATTATTTCTTCACAGCCTGCAATTACTTGTGGATTTGGAGAAACAAAGAGCTGCATGATGTGACTGCAAATCGTCCAACTGATCCTTCTAGTGTGCTTGCTGTTTTAATTGACGAAATTAGTTGATGTAAAAGCAAACGAATTCTGCAACCTGTTCCAAAAGACCTTCCTGTTCTTCCTAGTCAGGTTTGGTCAGTTCCAGCTCCAGGTTTTCTTAAGTCGAATGTCGACAATGCAGCAACAAATGATGGAGCGGCTTGTGGTGGCCTCTTAAGAGACTGGAATGGAGATTGGTTAAGTGGTTTTTCTGCATTTATCAGTTTCTGTTCCTCTTTGCAAGCTGAACTCTGGGCCTTATTCCATGGTTTGGAATTTGCTTGGAGCTATGGTTGGAAGAGTATCATTGTAGAATCAAATTCTGTTCAAGCTTTAAGCTTTCTTACCAAATCTGGTAATGAAACTCGAAAGCCTCCCTTGGTGGCTAAGATTCGAGTTGTTCTTAATAGAGATTGGTTAGTCTCAATTGTTGTGCAGATTGGATTGCAAAGAAAGCTTTGGAGAATTCTTTTGGTCGATCCACAATTCCATCCCCTCATGGAGAGCTCCTCAATCTTCTTGCTGCGGATTTGCTTGATCCTGGACTGGTCTATTCAGTTTCAAGATGCTGCTGAAGTCTGTTTAATCTTCACTTTATTTCCTGTTCTGTTTTGGTTTACTTCTTTAGTTGGTCTAGTTTCTGGTTTTCTGTCTTTTGTTTTCTTTGTGGGGCTATGCCCCATGTATCTACCAAAAAAAAAAAGGCAAACACTAACCTCGCAAAGCAAAAGCATAATCAATCCCCTTCACAAAAAATATTATAATAATACCGGAAAAAAGAAAATCAAAATCTCACATCATAAACCAACAGTGCGTCTAGTTCCCTAATCCATTTGAATAGGTTATTGACTATACCCTGGTATTGTATGCTCTTCAAACCCAATTGACTTTTCACTTATGGGCAGATAAGTTCAAACCATATTTAAGCGTCAAATTTCAAGGTTGAGAATGCCAGAACTAACAGTTTATTTGTGATCGAAATAACAGAAAATTGGATATTAACTTGACAACAATTTTTTGTACACGTAAAGAGATAGAGTGACAATATTTATTTATTTTTTTTTTGTACATACAAAGCTCCAATTTTATGTACAGAGTTGCACAAAGAATGGTTAGGAGATGTACAATATGTATTTACAGAAAGTCCCATTGCCAATAGACCTTTTCTACAATTCCTCCGCCACTTTTAACAGCTAGGTGAAGCGTCTCAGAAGCTGGAGGAACACCCCATAGTAATGGCACTGCAACAGTCATGGTTAGCTTTTCATGCAAATCACCTTTGCTTGCCTTCTCTGCGGCAATAACCTGCCGTATAACATTGGCTCTAATGTTCAGAGAATTTGAGTTGACACATGATATCAGAAAAAAATCTAATTATTGTGACACATAAAAGGAAAAATTGCTAAGTGAATGTTTCCACGTCTATGTATTTCACCAATCATGACCCCTTTAATAGCTGGTACCATCCAACCGAACTAGCTTCTTGGATTTTTTAGATATGCCATTACCCATAAGAAATTCAGTTAACTATTAATATAAGTAAGTGAACCAAGGTAAAATGGGCATAATACAATTTTCTTTGATAAACCACTAGTCTAAATCCAGTTAATGATTGTTCATTGGTAAGTGAATGGTTTGATACGATACTACCTTTAAGGGCACTTAGGGAAATCAATTTGGATGAGTCAGCAAATGAGTTGTTAGGTGTGACTAAAACAGAAAACGGGTAGGAAGAAATGGAGGGAAAAGCTATATAACTAGTGGATGGATGGGAGCATGAGAATCATCTTGGATATTGCTTGGACTTAGAGCCTCTCTAATTGCACTACACTATCTTTTTACTGTAATTTTCTCTTTTCTGCGTTACAGTTTCACAAGTAATTGTAGACTCTTTCATCATTCTAATTCTGTTTCTTTCAAGCCTGAACCATATCTTGTAATTTTCTGTCAGTGAAATACAAGATTCCAGCATTTATTTCGCAATTTCTGTGTTATTGTGAGTTGAATTGTTTGGACTTGGAAGGGTTCTATCAGTTTTCCAATTCAAACTTCAATAATCGTGTAACTTATTCTTTCACTTCAACAATATACTAAGAATTGAAAGTTGAACGGAAAAGAACTGGTACATTTAAAGATCAGACATGCTAGGTAGAAAATTTGTTGGAGAAACAATAAAAGACAACCAGTGTGCAGAGCCGTTGGCTGCTTTATGTATTGATGCGACCCTGCAAAGACCTAGTGGTAAATCTAATCATGGTATGAAAGGTGAGAGTTTTTTATCCCCAATTTTTGATTTGTGTCTGCAGCATTACTCTTTAAAGATTATCCTATGGACAAGGCAGTTTAATAAGCAGAATATCTCATGAAATTTTAACAACGGTTTGCAATTGCGACTAAACTTTCTTCAACATATAGTAAGAACCAGAACACAGTAGTTTTGTTGATAAAAGAAAAATGAGTACTACGTAGTATGACCTACCTCCCCACCATGCTCTAAGACAGTGTCTTCCACCACATCACTAAGCATCTCAATGGAACGGCAGAAACCAAAAATACAAAGTCTTCTGCCCATATCAAGTCCCTAGAAAGAGGACATTTCATATTTATAAAATGGCACCCAGACAAAGAGGATAGCTCATAGAGGAGGTTTAGTCAAAAGAATGAGTACTTACATTAGTTGCTGCAATATCAAAGAGAGCACCCAGACAAAGGCCTTGATTGGGGTCCATGTAATCACTCTCTTGAAACCGTTGAAGTTTTTGAGCAGTTTTGAATTTCCCTTGTTTCTTCTGTGAAGCATAAATACCTGCTTAGCCAATCTAAAAGAATATCTGACATTGAAATGGATTGTGAACAAGAGGAAGCATGGCTCAAAAATGAGAAAGGTCCAAAAAAAGTGCATATTGTGTCTTGGCCCTTAAAAGCTGATTCTAGGATGCCAAGTAATCTACATGAAAGACCAAGATACTTTTTAACATGAGGGGTAAAATGGCAAAGAGTCTAACTCTAAGTTACAACATGCCATAAACCATAAGGAGCAAGTACAGAATGAAAACCTTATTATCATGATGAGAAGTGTGTTGGAAATACTTATAGAGCTATACAAACGTTCATAGACCTTCATCTATAATATCTTAAGCTTTTTAAGGTAGTTGATTTCTTGACATAGTATCAAAGCCTCTTCAATATAGTGGTCTTCCCCTTCTTCTAATGGAATTAAAATTTCAACATAGGTTTTGGGTGGACATGTTCTTTGTTGGGTTAAACGCTAAAGGGCTTTGTGTGAAATTTGAAAAGATGCATTAAAGATATCAATGAAAATCATATTTGGATCTTCTCCTAATAAGTCATCATTTTGGGATGGTAGACTCTTGACAAAAGATAAGTGTTGCAATGTACCAAAAAATACACATACAGAACCAACTAAGAAATGATCACTGACGCAAGTACGGTCCCCTGTACGTTTATATTGTTAATTTTTAAACTGGAAGCAATATGAAAAAATTGTATGATAAAATCATACATCTGAAGAGCTGACACGGCGAGGAACCATGGAGCCTCCAATCTGGATCAGTCCATCAGCAGTGAACAATGTAATTCTCTCTTCGGGATGCCATTGAATTTCTAAGAAGTCACAAACAAAAACAAAATTACCTCAGAATATATATATATATATATGTGTGTGTGTGTGTGGGTGTGTGTGTGTGTGTATATATATATATTTTTTTTTTTGATAAAACAGTAAGAGCTGACTAAATCTCCTATACATGAAGGCTTAGATCATTTCTAAATATCCATATTAATCAAATCAATATTTGCTCCAGAACACAGATAAAATCATTTCAACTGTTGATCAAGGAAGATAGGATATGCTTTGAATTATAAAAGCATTGAATCCATACTCACAAAATCTCTAATCTAAACATAAAAATCCTCTACAGGCTTCTACTTCAACAAATCCAACTTAATTAAAGCTGTAAATCCTTAACTGCATTGCCATGATACCTGAAAGTTATTTTAAGCCAATAAACAGAATTTAAAAGACATACAAACATTAAAAAGAAAGAAAGGGCAACGAAAGAAGCCCCATTTCCACCATTTCAACCAAATAGAAACTAATTGCCAGATTTTGAGCTAAATTTTTCTCATAAAGAGTACACATATTCGATAAAGGAACCCGAATTTCAATATCATCTGTTGCACGAATAGCACCATGAAAAACAGAAACCAAAAAATAAAATAAAAAAACAGAATTCGAAATTCAGATTAAAAAAAAAAAAAAAAGAGCGTACCGCTGTCATCATCGGACCAAGGGAAAAAACCGAAAGAATCGTCACCGAAAGGGTTGCCGGGGTGATTGGCTTTGGGAACGAAATGAAGAAGACGAGTTTGAGGGGTAGAAGGTGAAGGTGAGAAAGGGACAGAGTTGAATTGGAAGAGAGGGGAAGCCCTTGAAAAAGAAAAAGAAATGGATGGAACACAAGAGAATCTCAATGTAGAGAAGCAAAATGCAGAGGTATCCGCCATTGGAGAGAGAGAAGGGAACGAGGTAGAGTTAATTACAGGCACAAAAGATTGAGTAAGATATGAAAAACATGATGGACCGGGTTTGATAATTCATGGGACTCGCCGCTTGCTCGGATAGCCATTGTCTTTGTTTTTTTTGAGTTTGAGGATGTTATTTATTTAATTATTACTTTCCATTTTTTCTGGCTGAGAATTTGAGATCATTACACGCACGTGCCTATTATTGTTATTTCCTAGTTGCTTGCTTGTACGATTCTAAGACCGGAGTTTCCTTGAAATGGAGATTAAAAATATTTAAGGCGAGGTTTGATTTAGGAGAAATTTTTGTTTTACTAGGAAAATATAATTACTAGGGATTTGAAGGGAAAGTGAGTTATATAGGAAATTTTTAAAAATGTTGTTTGGTTGGACAAAATTTTACCAGTAAAATTCAGTGAAATTCCTGAATATGTGTTTGATTGAAGATAAAATAATGATAATTTTTTTTAATAAAATTACAAAATAACCCCCAAAGAAATAACCCTTTATTTTCTTAAAACTTATTGAAATTACATTCAATTGACCCAACGGCACTACTAATTGTAATGTCTGCATTGTACATATTATGGTTGGTAATGAAATAGAAGGTGAGGGCAGTGACACGTGTTACAATTATTTACCATTTTCTCTGCACCACTTTGTTGGTCATTTGTGTTAGTATTGTTGAATGAACCACATAGAGAATAAATAAATACAAAAGACTCGCCTAATCAAGAAACGGATTGAATCTTATAATATTATACAAAGCTTCACAAGAAATCAATATAATGGTTTGTACTGGTCTCTTTTTATTAAAAAAATAATATGGAACACATGAACCATAGGGCTGTTACAATTATATATCTGCCATTCGTTCGGAATTTGCACAAGCTTCCATAATAGTGCAAGAAAAGATCATGGTAACTTGAATTAACAATCTTATTGAAATGTATCCTTTGTTGTATAAGTACAATTTTAACATCACAGCCTAATGGAAATACATCGTGTAAGTCTTGAAGTTACTACAAAATGGAAATACATGATACGATATCTTCAATACAGAGTGTAAGTCTTTAACATTTATATGTCAATGCAGCAACCTTTATAGCTTCTTTCATAGGCAACTGCCCTTCCATCCTCCGAGTACCTTGATATGCTGCAACCTTGAGGGTTTGAATAATGTGCAGTTTCGTGCTCATTGCAGATGGGAGGAATGGCTTTAAGGTTGTCCTCATTCAAACTTAATTGCTCCTTGTAACACCCCGTATATATCCGGTAATGTTATCATAATATCGTATTAAGTTGCGCTTAATTAAAATACGGAATTACTTTTTCTTTTCAATTATGATGCCATTAACATTACCAACTTGCTTAATAATCAATCAATAAAACATCGCCTGTATGTAATTGCAATAAAACAGCTAACTGAAATACCTCGTAACATAGATAATATAAGTGTGGCTCTAGTCACGGAACTACAACAACGTAGATCAGACCATCTAATAGTTTATACAACTCCAAACTACAAGTACTAACAGAAAGTGTCATGAACAATCCCCATGCTCACTCAAATAAGGCAACATGCCCAACATCAGTCTCAACAACAACGTATCATAAATAGCGGAAAACATAAACAACATCCAAATCCAGTCATGCTAACATATAAGCAGAAACAACATAATCAGCTAAGCTCCGGCCTCCTACCGCCTGAGGCATCAGTACCCATACTACCTGATCCTGAAATAAGCATTCCCCAAACGTGGGGTAAGATCTCTAATCTAGAAATCTCAGTAAGTCAGTGAGTCCTCAAGGATCTTTCACCCCAAGCTCACTTACATGTGCAATATAAGTTCAAAAGCAGTTTATCATTTATCATTTCAAAAACAATGCAATGCAGCAGATAATCATGCCATGTGTGTCAATACTAATCTACTGGCCAGAGACAGTGCAGGTATACGTCTATCACCTACACACCGTGCAAGTACCACTTGCATTCACCCCGGTACACCGTCTTGTATGGCGCTACATACTCAGGCTTCCCGTCAAGATGAAACAACACATGCATATTAAAAGCCATTACATGTAAAGTTCAATCAACATATCAAATATCCAAAAGCATGTACACAGCATGCATAAACCATATCCCCATGGGACATGGTGGAACCACAACATGGCTAAACTGAGGACACGAAAGCTTACCTTGCAAGCTAACTCCAAAAGCCAAGAGTCCACAGCTCAAAGTCCGAACACAGCAGATTCACAATCTGTTATGGACCAATACTATATCAATAATAATGCAACACAAGCATATAACTTAAAGACAACGCCTCTCCTTACGTTTAACATCTTAAGGCTCCATACCAAGCCATAAGTCCTTAATCACTTGATTCTGACTTAGTTCATTAATTACAGAAGTTCAACTTCATCAATCTAGGGTCCACAAACCCCCAATAGCCTACTGTACACAAGCACAGCTACTGTTCTACGAAATCCCAGAATATCCGGATATTCCTCGGGACCATATCCGGATATGCAATATCCGGATATCTCACTGGACATATCCGGATATGCAATATCCGGATATCTATTATCCGGATACTCAAAACCCATATCTGGATATCACATATCCGGATATTCATCGGGCACATATCCGGATATTTCACGACAGAATGCAGAAAGTGCATTTCGTGAAGATATCCTTCCAAGGTTGGGTTTTTACCGATTTAAAGCACCTAAACATGCATTTCTAGGTGTGTTCAACATTACTCAACAACAAGTTATCATCTTTAAGCCTTAACATGCATCAAGCTTTCATTTTTAAGCATTAAACTCAAGATCAAAGGTTGGTATACATACCAAAGGCTTAAAGGAGATGCTCTTGGAGCTCAACACAGCCCCTCAAGTCTGACTCAAGGAAGATGCACGAAAATGGCTTCACAAAGGTTGGTTCTTCTCACCAAAGGTCACCACTTGGACCTCAAAATGCCATGACTATGGCTTTCAACACCCAAACCACCCAAAACCAGCACCCTTACCCACACACAGAGGATGGAAACTCAGAATACACCCTCACACTTCCTCACCATGCATGTTCTTAAGTGTATACAAGCTCAAAGAGGGAAGAAATCAAGTAAAGGTGACAACTTGAGTTCAAAAATGGTGAAAGGAGGCAATGGAACAGTAAACCACCCTCAGCCCACCAAGTGCTTCACGTAGGGATTCTGGTATGCCTAGGGTTATGTGCTAAAATGAATATATGTAGCCACTTAGCCATAAAACATACAATATTAACTTTAATTGCTACGCTTAGCATTTTAATCCCAAACTTTGGAATATGAAACTACATAATTTTCTAAGATTTATCATATTTTTCTTATAATTTTCTGAGCATCTTTCCGGTACGCGCTTTTCCAAGCCAGTACCGGTTTCCAACACCAGTTCTCATTATCTGGACTTGAAACTCATTTTACAAGTCCTACATATTATTCTAGTAATTAACATGCACTTATTATAATTTTCCGAGATACTTTCTCGGTACGCATTTATACCGACTAGCAGAACCGGTATCTGCACTTTTCTTCCGAAAAGCGACTTTCAGTATTCTTAATCACTTATTACGATTATTAAGCCTCATAAATAATTATTAGGGTCAATTATGGAATCATTTCCTATTTTCTCGTAATTTATTAATTAAATACCTTAATTAACGGTGCGGGTTCTTACACTCCTCCAATCGACCACTAGTGCATTGGTAATCTTGAGTTCAGTTGAGGTTCCTGATTCTGTATGACAGACCAAATGACCCATTCCATTGTCCCCAATTAATATATCAGAAGAAACTGGTACACATATAGTGGATAAACTCTGATTATGTTCATATGAATCACCAAGTATGGATGTTGACCCAGGGTTATAAGTTGAATATGAGTTACGGCTTTGACTAAATGCTGGAGAGGAACCTGGTGACAATTGTATGGTGTCCTGTATGACAAACTGCATGTTCTAATGAATTTCCATTTATCATTTTATATATATGAAACAAAAAATGATTATATAGACTTACCTCTCCAGCACCAAAGATTAAGAATATGTGGTCAGCTAAGTCACCAAGGCTTGTGGAAAAATGGATACAAAGTTGAAAGAAATGTACCGAATCAATCACAAAAGCTGAGTCACCAAGGGAGTTAGAGGGAGATTATTCTGAAAGAGAAAACAGGGAATCTAACTCATGACCCAATATGAAACCACATTGTCTTCAACATTTTCATGATTAGGACAGCAAGCAAGTAAGTACAACTCCAACTTCAAGCACCTGCAAGTCTTTTGGAGTGCATCAATAGTAGCAAGCAAATTTGAATGCATGCAGTCACAATTTGACAGACATGGGAAATTGAACAGTTATAAATGGACAAATACCTGTAACTGATAGTATATATAGATTTACATAAATAATAGGTGATGTGTTTAACAAGTCCAAAATGCAACCATATAGGAGACAATACACCACTGCTTACACAAAATAAAGTTCAACACCTTACACATATGTGACTGACTTCTCTACAACTACTTATCCCTAAACCCTGTACTGTGAGATTTACATCATAAAAAAAATCAGTAACATTCACAACAAAAAATGTCAGTATCATAGCTACCATCCATCCACTTCATTTAAACATTTGCCAAAAAATCTGTAGTGTGCATATTCATGGAAAATTAGCCAACACTAGGAAACAAGGGTGACTACCCAACTGATACATACAAGTTATAATTTGTGACTACCCAATTGTGCACTGCTTCACAATCTCGAACAATATGTTACATGTTTAACAAATTTAGGACCTGAAACCATACCTTCTGACCTTGCTTGGAATGAATTCAATGCATTACAAGACTCACTATCAGTCCCTCAGTCAAATACATATGTTTGTCAAATTTTAGAATGCAAAAATACATCTGGTCCCTCACCATCTTCGTCCATATTGAAAAAATTACAAAACAACACATAACTTAATAAATAAGGATCACAGGAAAATCACATGCACAACCAATACCATGAACAAATATAACAATGGTGTGTGCCTAATGCTATCCCATAATAGTGCTTACAGAATTAACGAGTACAAAAAGATAGAGTCACTTTTGGGTTTACAGATCTGAACAAACATTATATTTTTGTCCATGCATTTGTCGAAAATATAAGAACATACAGAAAAGATAGAGGAGAAATTTGTAGGAAACCATTTCTTAATTTGTAACATCAAACTAAACCATCGAAGTGCATGTCACAACTGGATAAAAAATGATTCACAACTGAGTTTGTATAGCATTACCTGACCTCCGACCATAGCCAATTCGATTTCTTCGGTCATGCTTCGATTTAGGTTTCAAAAGTTTTGGGTTTAATTTACCAAATGGAACCTGTCGCGGAAGAGTGATGGCAACTGTCACAGATGGTGAGGGTAGTTGTGTGTGTACTTTGCTCAGCTGTCGTCGGGGTAGTTTTGTCAAAAAAGTGCATCCCATAAAGCAATTTCGCTATGCTTCTCAAAATACGACATTAACTTTGGACAAATAGCACAGTAACTTTCCGGCTTCTTTACACGCGAAAGACGATGCCTATGCAACCGTGAAAACTGGGAAAATTTTTTGTTCTCTTGAATCAAACGATGCAAACACTGATTCCCACTCAAGGATTGTTGGGGATATTGACACTTCTCCTGAACCAAACACTACCTAAGTCTGAACTCAAGTCCTAATAATATACGGTGGTGAATTGGATCGGAATTTCACATGATTTTAATAAATTATTTTTGAACAAAAATTTTTATTAGTATTCAACTAGAATTTTAAAAGATTAAAAAAAAAATCACATGGTATTCGATTAAAATTTTAAAAGACTATTTTAGAGTCTGTCCAAATTTATTGGTATTCAATCAATATTTTAAACAAACAAAAAATAATCTTGTAGTATTAAAAATTCTGACGATTTTAATGAATTTTCTATTAACGTGGATTTCTTAAGACTTTTTAGTTAGAAATATAAATAGGATGTCTCTCTCACAATCTCACCCTAACCCCTAAGATTTATTGATTTATTGAGATTTCTCCATTACAATGTCTCCTTCTTCCTTTAGCGAGTTGACCCACTCGAAACTGTGTTCTGTCATGGGAGTTTCGTCAAAGCTTAAAAGCAGCAAATTTTTTAGCAATTTTCATCACAGAACAATCCAGAAACAATAAACCAACAAAATTCCAATATAATCCATCTCAAAAACAACAGATTCTTTAAAGTTTTGGAAGTTTAAAAAATAATTTTTCAAGCTATGGGTTGCAATTTTTTTTAGCACAAAAATGTGTGATTTTTGTATAAAAAACAACATAAACAGTGAAACTAAAACCCTCAAACCAATTCTCGTTTTACATCAATGAAATAATATCAATTTAAATAAATTTTGAAACTTTCATAATATGAACCCTATATTTTATAACAATACATTCATGAACGAAATTTCTTCGCTATAGGAAATGATTTCAAATAATTTTTGTATTAATAGATAACTAAAAACTTATTTTTCAAACCCCAAAGTAATTTAAGATTTCAATGTATCGATTGAAAATAATTTAATTTTTTTTCTAAACTTTCATGTAATAGAACCCATAAATTTAGATTCAAAATTTTCTTAGAATACTCAATGAAAACATGTATATGATATAGGGTTAGAAAACTCTCATCATGTAGAACAAAAACCCCAAGGTTTTCAAAATCAATTGCAAAAAAATTCAAACGAAATTTTATCATGAACTTTAGGTTCCGAGCAACTTTAGAATTATTTTAATGAGGTAGGATCCTTTGACACCTCATCTGAGAGTCATTAGATCAAAAAATATCAATGGTGTCACATGCTTACAAATCAGAGCCCTTGATATTTTTTGATCTAATGGCTGTCGGATGAGGTGTCAAATTTCAAATTTAACACTAGTGTCAAAGGATCCTACCTCTATTTTAATAAATAAAAAAATTGGGTCTTATAATAATATATGTATAGCTCTGATATCAAATAAAGAAGATAATTTTCAATCCATTGGTCATACCCAAGAGCAATAACGAGAAAATGCTAACGCGTGAAGGGCTAGTATAGCTTTAGATATGTGAAGAGTTGTTGCTTAGTAATTTTGAATGTTTGTTAAAAATTATTTATGTTTTACTTATTGAGAAAGTTATATTAAGTTTTTATTAATATCATTGCATTTCTTTATTTTTTTATTGATTCTTGTAATTTTGAATGTTTGTTAAAAATTCATATGATTTTTTAAAATTTTATCTATATTGTCCTTTCAAATTTTATAAATTCTATTAAAATACAATTTTATGAAATCTTGACTGTAAAGAAAGATTTTAAAAAAGTCTTTAAAATCTCTTCAATTTTAAATAATCTTTTAAAATTTATAAAAAAAATTACTTTAAAAAATTCTTTTAAAATCTTAATCAATATATTGCTAAAATGGGAGGTGGTTGTAACTTATAAGGGATATTTTGCCTATTATTTTTGAGTCTGAAGATGTTATTTATTCAATTATTTTTTTGTATATATTTTTATTCAATTATTACTGGCCAAAATTCTGGCTGAGAATTCGAGGAGAACACGTGCTTCTTTGTATTATTGCCTAGTTGCTTATACGATTCGAAGACCATCACGAGCCATGGAAAAAAAAACCCTCTTTCCTTCAAATGGATAAATCAATCTTATTAAAACCGACTCGGTCATTGATCTGATCGGGGTACTAGGTCACTGGTTTAACCAGTGAGTCACTGGTTCAACCGCATGACTCGATAATTATATACAATTTTATAATTTATATTAAAAAATTATAAACATACTCAAATATCTAAAAAAATGTTAAAAATTTCAAATATTTTAATATAAAATAATAATAAATGACATATTATTATCCAATGAAAGATCAAACAAAAATATAATGATCGTGATACGAGACTTTAGGTTTAGAAAACGACATCTCTAACTATAAATCAAATCAAAATTTTCTGCATAGTGCATAATTGAGATAATATTAGTGTTGTAGGTACATAACTTATGTAAGTCAATAAGCAAAAAAATATTCAAATATATCTATTATGATTTTTTTTTTGGAAAAAAAAAATTTAGATTTTTTTTTGGAACTGTGCCGGGTCACCGGTTAACTGACCGAGTCACCGGTTTTCATGAAAACCGACTGGGTCAAACCGGGTCGCACCGATTCTGATGCATAACCGGTCCATTACTTCAACCGAACCGATTATATGACCGGTTTATCAGTTCCCGGTCGACCCAGCCAAGTCGGTCCGAGTTTTATAACACTGGATAAACGTTAAAAAAAACTTTTGCTTCTGAATCGGAAACTTGTACTCGTCATCATTAAGGCCATCTTCTATCCAGTTTTTTCTCATTTTTTTTTCAGTTTCAAAATATTTAATTTATCATTGTTTTCACCACCACCAAATCTTGCTTTTATAATAATAATAATGTTCCGAATTTATAATTCGGGGTCTAGTTAGATATAATTTGTGAAACCCATATATTATTATCCGAATAAAATAAATTCGTAGATTATGAACCCGTTTACTCAGAACCTATAGATAAAACCCAAATTGTGAGCCCTTCTCATAACACAAAATTGAAGTTCAGAGTATGGCCCCAATCCACGATACTTTCCTACTATATAATAATAAGATTATGATCATTATAACTATCAAGTTAGTAACTACCTTATTCCCATTAATAATAACCGTTAATAGAACATATATAAAGAGGAAGATAAAGTTCAAAAGGAATTAAGTTTAGATCAACCTTAAACGCTATAAAACTTATTTAACTTTTAATATTCACAATGAATAATAATAATAATAACAATAATAATAATAATAATAATAATTATTATTATTATTAGGAAAAGGTTATACTTACAACCTATTTTCATTTACAACCTCTTACAATCATATCTTAACCGTTGATTTCTGTCAATCAACGGTTAAGATTTTCACAAATCAAATTTATTAATTAATTATTAATTCACAATAAATGATAACCGTTGATTGACAAAAATCAACGATTAAGATATGATTGTAAGAGGTTGTAAACGAAAATAGGTTATAAATATAACATTTCCCTTATTATTATTATTAATACAATTTTTAATTTTAATATTCAAATTATTTTTTAATTAAAAATATTTTTCAAGTATTTCATTTAAATGTAAAATTATTTTAATCTTTTTAAGAAAAAAAAAAATTTACTAAAAAGGAATGATAGAAAGTCATTCACTCTGCAACGGGTTTATAATATATGTAGTACCCACTCTTATTTTGTATACCTCTAAATACTGTTAGATTATAATCTTATTTAACGGTAGAGATTTGCGAAGTAAATTAATTCTTTTACTCATTTCTTTCCCCTCATTGCCTCTCACTTTTTGCTCTCCTCCCACCCTTTTTCTCTATCAACGAAGACAGAGGGTGAATTAAAACTCACAACAAGGTTTTATGTTTGTTACTAGAACTTCTGAAATAAACCTTTGTTTATCAGAAAAATGCAAGAATTGTTTCCAACAAAAATTTATTTGGCCCTTTCTAAGTCATACTAATGCTTAAGCGTACTAACATTCATACAATTTTGGTTGCTGAAGCGTCATTGAAGAGAGATAAAGTTAGGGATTTGGTATTTGAATCGCTGTCATACTATTGGCATCTTAGGCATCAACCACGATAAACAAAACTATTTTATAAGAGTCATGACAAATAGAGTGAATAAAAAATCAATTCAAACTCACAAGGGATTTCGATCCTATGTATCAATAAAGAGAAAGGATGGGAGGAGAGAGAAAGAATGAGAGGCAGTGAGGGGGAAGAGAGGGATAAAAGGGTTTACTTTATCTCGCAAATCTCCACCGTTAGATGAAATTATAATCTAACGATGTCGTGAGGGGTAGATAAAATAAGAATAGGTAGAATAATTGTTTCCTATATATAAAATAGGTAAATGAGCATATAGTTTAAAAAAACAAATTGTGGATTACCATTAAACCTTATGGGCCACAACATGAAACACGCATATACAAGCAAACAATACCCAATATAGGGATACTAATTTTTCTTATATGCTAAATTATAAAATAAATAAAATGTTTAAATATTCCATTGTATTTTCTTTTAAAGAAGAACATATATCTTTTTTATAATTTTTAATTTTTTAATATATATATATATATATATATATATATATATGGGGCAGGATATTCTTACAACGGTGTAAGAGTTAGAAGTCTTATACCCAATCTTGACCATTGATCCACTTGTATCCAATGACTCACATTACTAAAAAAGTAGAGCCCTTAGATATAAGTGGGTTCAACGGACAAAATTGAGAGTGTAACTTACACTGGTGTAAAATGATCTTGACTATATATATATATATATATATATATATATATATATATATATAAGATTTTAAATATTTTTAATTTATACTTTTAAGATTTTATTTGAATTAAATACATGTTTTTTATAATTTTAATTGTTTTTATAAATATATTTTTCTTCTAATTCATATTTTACATAAATTTGAAAATAGATATGCAATCTACATATACTTTCTTCTTTAGTTAAACGTGGGGGTATTGATCATACTGACACGATTTTCACAAAATTTTACTGGATTGCCATGTGGGCAAATTTTTTTTTTTGCCAAAATGCACGGCTACAAACCCGCTGTCAGTAGAAGTGGATTTGAAATGCCACGTGGCACAATTCCTCAGGCCACTAAACTCGTTGCCATTGATAGTGAGTTGGTGGCCAAACCAGTCAAAACTCTCATATGTGTCACGGATACGTGGCAGCATCAAAGAAACTCGCTTGCAAAGGCAGCGAGTTAATGAATTCAGACCAGTCAACTCATTTTCTGCATGTTGGACACATGTCAACTCGATTTGTGTTAGATTTTTAAAAAGATTCTTGAACGTCTCTAGCCTTTTTACGCATCTCACGTTATTTCCATAAGACTACAAAAAACTTTCTCGTAAAGAAGATTCTCTGTCGCCATTGACCCGCTATCATAGCTGAACATTTTGCTGATCACATGGCTAAAAAATAATAAACAATGCTTGTAAGCTTCATTGACATCCCCTCCCTTTCTCCCTCATTATTTTATGGGAATCCATGCAGAACTGAATCAAAATATGAAGTATGGATCTGTTTCCCGAATGGGTGAAGTATGTTGATTTGAAGGAGATGAAAGAGGTAATGGTATGGACCAAAGCTTTGAAATATCTCCGATTAGCCTCAAGTATATTGAAGGTGCTAATGAGGGTGGTGTGTGTAGGCTACGATTATGGCTATAGCGAGAATTCAACAGAATAACAACTATGGAGGACAAATGGAGAAGATAAACTGTGAAGGAGCTGAGGTCTATTTATATAGGAGGTTAGAGATTCCCTCTTAGTCCACAAGGCCTGATCCCATAACTATTTTCAACCCCGTGGGTCCCACTAGGTGTGAGGTTGTGTGACCCATGACATGTAAAGGGTCATGCATATGTGGGGAATGTGAGAAGATATGTGTGCAGGGAAGCCATGTGCTCCACGTGCCGAATGTTGGTGGACCCACCGAGCAGACATGGAGCTAGTAGAATAGGATATAATTAGTATTAAATTTACTTCTTATACTCCTCAATAAATTATTTGGGACATAGTCTCAAACTTTCTTGGTCATACGTTGATATGTGAATATGTGAATATTGTTAGATAAGAGAGTATTATACAACTAAAATAGAACTCAGAAAAATAGGAATCTCAAGACATTATTAATAACATCAATGTTGGAGTCTCTATGTGTTATCTGATGGTGAGTAATTAAATAACCATTAAATTTGAAACTTTTCCAAGAAACCAATAAAATGAATTAATTTTATTTTAATTCCACTCGTCAAGAAGTCAACACTTACAAATATACCAATTGAAGTGACACACAAAAATTTAAGTGAAAAACTCAACCGGAAAAAACCACAAGCAAGAGTATAGAAGATTTTAACATAGAAGAAATTATTACAACTCTTTAAATACAAGGAAAAAATAATATCACTCTCTTTTGAATTAGGAGAATACATCACACTTTTAGAAAACACTTAAAAGACACTATATATTTTTCTGAGTTTGGAATGACGAAAACTAAAGAAAATGTTTTCTGTCACGTTCAATTCACCTATGTGCAACTCCATTTGCAATTTTCTTAAGGTGAAGAGTGACTTCTTGTTTTTGCTGACTTTAGCTACTGAAGGTAACTTTACATTTCATCATGGCATGCGTCAAATATACTTGTATGCACATTAATTAGTCTAAATATATAAACGAGTAACTGAAAAATGTTATAACTCTAAACATATTTTTTACGAATTATTTAGATATATAAGTGAATGAATAATAATAATAATAATAATAATAATAATAATAATAATAATAATAAACAAGTTTATTAATTATTTATAATTTTTTCTTATGCTTAAACGAGAAGGAATAGAAAATGTAACTTCTGAGATAAGGCAAAAATATATGAATTTGGATGCATTGCTAAATTTTAAGCGAAGAAACTTGCAATTCAATAATTTTTTATTGTTATAATATTTCAAACCAACATTTTCGTGAAACACAAATATACATCAATAAAAACAAGAGAAAAACATCTATCCTTTTAAAGGATATAACCATATGTCATAAATTAAATGGGATAGGATATTATGACATCCAAGTTATGTTATACCCATGTGACACCCAGTCAATCTCACCGTTAGATCACTTATGTTGATCCAACGGTTATATTTATTTCCATCTTTGTATGGTCATGATTTCCCAAATTTAAAGTGAAAGCATTAAATATAAGAAATCATAACCATTCAAAGGTAGAAATAAATATAAAATATTAAATTTGGAAAATCATGACCATACAAAGATGGAAATAAATATAACCATTGGATCAACATAAGCGATCTAACGGTGAAATTGACTGGGTGTCACATGGGTGTAACATAACTTAGGTGTCACAATATCCTATCCCTAAATTAAAATGACATATGATTTTTTAAATAAATATTTTTGCCTAAAAACAAACAACAAACCGAAAAACATGAAAACTCATTCCCTGAATATTTATTTCATCGAACTTCAGCACGGACACATCTCTGGCGCATTTTTAATGATCTAAATGCATTGACTTAGACATAATTGTTAAATTAGAGTAATATTTTTCTTCTTCTTTGTACTATTTATTTGTATGCCATCGTAACGCCTGAAAATTTTTCATACAAAATATACACATTGTAATATAGTCAACATCACTCAACAATGCTTTTTGGCGGTAACGACAAATACGATATGAAAATCAGTTAAAAACCTTCAAGAGAAGAAACTCACTCTTCACATTTCCGTTAACAATGGCGAGATCCTTCGACCTCAAAACGATGACGTATTCCTCACCGAGGCCACACATCCACCTTCCCACCGATCCAAACCTCTCCCTAACCTCGTTCCTCTTCCAAAGCACAGCCTCCTCCGCCGCATCCCTCGCTCTCGCCGACGCACATTCCGGCGAATCCCTCACCTTCCGTGACCTCAAAACGCAAGTCTCCGCCCTCTCTCGCATCTTGATACGACGCCTCGGAATCAAACTATGCGACGTCGTTTTGCTATTCGCTCCGAACTCTATACGCTTCCCTGTGTGCTTCCTCGCTGTCGTTGCCATTGGTGCCATCGCCACTACTTGCAACCCCTTATATACAGTCTCAGAACTCTCCAAACAAGTCCACGATTCCAAACCTAAGCTCGTCATCACCGTATCAGAACTCTTGGACAAAATCGAAGGATTAAACTTGAATTTACCGTTAATATTGCTCGATGGTGCTTCTACTCATGTAAATTCATCGAATGCGTTCGGTTCTAGGGTTTGGTACTACGCGGATTTGATCGGAGAGGCCGAGAAGGTTTCGGTTTCGGCTAACGGCGACGTTTTGCAGTCCGACGTGGCGGCGCTTCTCTACTCTTCCGGCACCACGGGGAGGAGCAAGGGAGTGGTGCTGACTCATCGGAACTTCATCGCGGCGTCGCTGGCGGTGACGGCTGATCAGGACCGGGACGGCGAGAGGAACAGCGTGTTCCTGTGCTTCCTGCCGATGTTCCACGTGTTCGGGCTCTCGATCATAACGTACTCGCAGCTGCGGAGGGGGAGCGCGGTGGTTTCGATGGGGAGGTTTGAACTGGAGAAGGCTCTGGCGGCGGTGGAGAAGTTCCGGGTGACGCATTTGTACGTTGCTCCGCCGGTGATGGTGGAGCTGGTGAAGCAGCGTGATGTGGTGAACAGGTATGACTTGTCGTCGCTGAAGCAGATTGCGGGTGGTGCTGCTCCTTTAGGGAGAGATTTGATGCAGGAGTGTGCTAAGATTCTACCCTGTGTTGAAATCATGCAGGTACTTCCATACACCACTGATGTATCGGATGTAGCTATTTACATAAAATTTATTGATTAGTAATTTCATGTATCAATGTAAAGAGTCTAATTTTGGTGTTAGAATTTTAATCCTATATGGACTACTATCATATTAATATGATTTTTTATAAAACTTAGGGTTTAATATTTATTATGTTCTAGGAGATAATTTTATCTTTTACACACATAAAAGTGTGTGAGATCTATATTTTTTTTCTCTCTTTTTTTCACATGGCTTCACATGGGCTCCACATACTTTTTTGTGTGTAGAAGATAAAATTATCTCCTATAACATGGGAAATATTAATCGCTAAAACTTATGTTAATATTACTTAAAAGTGTGAGACTTGGTTTGTTGACCATTAGCTATATTTGTGAGTTTTTGTTTATGAATTTCATCTATCAACTTGTAAGATTTTTAATAGGATTTTATTAATATTATGTTACATAACTTAAGTTTTGTTTCCAACACACACAATAAAAGGGAGAGAAAAAGTGGAATGATGAAAGAGAAAGAAAAACATGTGGACCCCACCTCTTTAATGTGTGTATAGGAAAGTGAAGTTGTGTTATGTTACATGATAAACATAAAACCCTTTTTAATAACTCATAAATAGACTAACTTATACAATTGTTAATATGATTTTTAATAAAACACATGTTAATATTAGTAAATAGTGTTAGACTTGATTTGTCGACCAGAGCGTTGTTGTGAAATTTCGAATCTCTCATCCTTTATGAGATCAATATAGAAATAATAACTATGGTTGACATTATATCTTAACCCAAAATGTCAACGATATGAGTTTATGCGTCTTTTCACTCTTTTCAATCTTTACTTAGTCCATTCTTAATTAATGTGGAAGTTTACCCTTTAAATTCCGAACAGTTACTATTCCAACCATAATGGGAATCTGTCAATTTGGCACTCCAACCATTAAAGACATTGATTAGAATAATCCTTACTAGTGACTTATAATGATGCTTCTGAGTTGTTTTTCAGTCCGGATTCATGCCACTAATGCTCATAATGTCTCTTTAAGTATGCAATAATTAGTGTTAACAGGGAATCTTGTATGATAATTCTGGCATTTTTCTCCTCGCTGCTACACCAATTGCTTCATGTATGATAATTCTGACAGGGGTATGGCATGACTGAAGCATGTGGAATTATTTCCTTAGAAGATCCAAAGGAAGGTTGCCGCCTTTCAGGTTCAACGGGAACATTGAATCCATGTGTAGAATCCCGAATAGTTAATTTAGAAACATTGAAGCCCCTTCCACCGAATCAATTAGGGGAAATTTGGCTACGAGGACCTACTATGATGCAAGGTAGAATTGAGTTATTTGTCTTTAATTGATTTTATTTTGCAGAACTTTCTCAAAGGATGTAAGCTTTATATTTCTCAAACTTATTTGTTATAGGCTTAGAGATTTATATAAGGTGTATGTTGAATCAATGATAGAAATCAATGAGAATATTTTTCTATCAAGAGGATAAAAATCATGGGTTCGATTCCGGGAAACAACCTCTTTACAAATATTTAAGGGTAAGGCTGCATATAAAGATTGTTCTTCCCTCTACACTCACTAATCAAAGTTTAATGGAAAGTGGTTTGAACTAATCACCGGTGAAATTTGGGTAGGTATTATTATATTTGGGCATCAATGTTGGATTACACTAGATATGGAAAGTATATCTACACTACTCATTGCTAGCCAGGGTCTAAAGGAGAGTGGTTTGAACTAATCACCGGTGAAGTTTGGTTAGGTATTAATATATTTGAGCATCAATGTTGGATTATACTAGATATGGAAAGTATATCTACACTACCCAGATGAAGGCTGTGGAGCATATACTACTCAAGCTGCTAGTAGCTTGTATTGCTTGGAGTTAATATGTTATCATTGCTTGCCCCTACTCCTAGAGACTAGCATTGCAAAGCCATAAGAAAGGTTGCCTGGGGGTGTGACGGAAAAATTTTAACAGCTAATTACATTATCAATTTTTCAAACAGCTTATTATATTACTAGATCACTGAATTGATTAGAGTTTCATATCTATTACTTTTCCAGATTTCATTGAATTTGAATTGATCATGATAAGAATTGTATATGATTTATCTTTTCAGGTTACTTTAACAATCCAGAAGCGACAAAACTGACCATTGATGATCAAGGTTGGGTGCGTACAGGAGATCTTGGATATTTTGATGAAGAGGGACAGCTATATGTTGTAGATCGAATAAAAGAGCTTATCAAGTGTAGCGGGTATCAGGTATGATATGATATGTTCATTGTCAACTTAGTGAGTAGTCCTTTCTGGTAAGAAAAAGCTTTTTCTTTTATGATTTCTAGCAAGTTACAGTGTTGATATATCCTCTCTCTTTCTTTTCTTTTTCCTTTTTTGTTTTTTGTTTTTTTGCCATAAGAGGTTTTTTAGTTTTGCGCAATAGTTCCCTCCTTGGGTCAGTCTAAAAAGGCTTTTCTAGACTAGGCCTAGCGAATTTATGTAATTAAGCAGTTTATATAAGTATCTGCAGTAGATTGGTACTTCCGTACTTGAGACAGCAGGATACAGAGCCAAGAACTACCTATGTGAGTCTAGGGAGTGGATCCTCTCATGTGGAAAAGTGGTCATGTGATCATATTATTTGATCACAACTACTCATTTAAAAATTATACACTTTTTTCTCTCTTATCTCATCATCAATGAGTGGTTGTGATCAAATAACATAACCACATCACCACTTTTCCAAATGAGATAGTAGTGTGATATTACTATACCATACCTACATATCAATTCTCTTACGTTAGTATTCGTGGGCATAATGTATATGTAGTTCGGTTCTCTGTGCATAACCATCCAGATCACGTCACATGTCTTTTAATAAGTGCTTATTCAAAATTAGCTAACATACTCCTGCTGAATGATCTTGAAGATTGAATGCTAACACCTGCCATTAGCTTTTAACTCATTGGAGTTGAAGATGTTCGTAAGGTGTGATCTCTAGGTACCAAGTGAGCTATACAATCAACTGCCCTTGGGATATAACGAAATGAAACCTGTAAGAGATACATCTGCTAGAATCCAAATGTCCTATAACATTAACTGGCCATGAAAACTTGTTTGGATAAAATGGAGATATCAAGGTTTTGTATAACATTAACACCAATGAGTTTTGTCAAGCGAGTCCAGAAGGAGTCCATGGCGGGGAACCACTATCAATAGGCTATACTAGGCGAACCACACCAAGTGGATTCGACACCATGTCTCAACCCAAAACCTTAAGGAATTGAGTTCGTAGGTCTATCCACTTATATAGACTTCATTTGGCCAATTACCAACTAATGTGGGACTCATCACACTTAAAAATCCCAACAATCTCCCCCTAAAGTGTGAAATCCCAACATTGATATGCTCCTCATCAATCGAGTACCGAGGGCCTAAGTACTCAACCCGCTTTCTAGCCAAACACTTGGCTAACCCGAGCCCAACCTGGCTCTGATACCACTGTCAGGCGGGTCTAGGGGGAGCCCATGGTTGGGTACTATCATAAATGGGCTAAGGCTACACCAACCGTAGCAAGTGAGTCCGACACCATGTATCAACCCAAAATCTTAAAAAAAAAATTAATTGATAAGGATTTAGTCATGAAAAGGGATTCCAGCTTTAACCAAACCCCGACAGCAGTGGTTTCATCATCCACTTGTCTAAAGACATTGTCAGTCAAGTGCAAAATCAACAAACTGAAAGCAGTTTCCAGCATTTCCTCCTTCTCCTCAGCACTCGTGGTGGCAGGCATATCCCTAGCACCACCAAAGGCCTTGGAACACTTCTGGTGAACCAATACAGCATTCATTTTCTTCCTCCACATATTGAAATCTCCTTTGCCAACATATTTCTCTACCTCCACGCGTGTAGTGCCCATCTTGATGAGTTCCAGCGACCAAGACAACAAGGAAAACAGACGCAATACAAGAAAGAGGGGGAGAGGAAGCGCGGAAGATATAACAAATAATATTCTTGACAAAAAAAGTAGTAATTGCAGAGAAAAATCGAAGCATGCAATAAAAGATTGCAAAAAAGAGAGCAAACAACATTTATCAGCAATTACAGAGAGCACATATACAAGAAAAGAAGGCATGAAACCTAAGCTCTAGATACCAATTGTTGAAATTACATATGGAGAATCTAGATTTCTTTAACAGTAAAAGGAGATAAAAGAGAGAAAATCACACGCAATATTTGAGTCGTTCATAAATTGGGTTTAAAACCAAGTTACCTACATCCACAGGGTCACTTGGGAGTCCACTCTCTGGTGCTTGCACTATGTAAAAATAGAAAGAAAATGAATACGCAATATTCAGTTTAGGCAAAAACACCCAAAGCCCAAATAATCCCTAAGGCCCCAATATTATAGAAACCAAAACAGAAACCCAAACCAGAAAACTTTATGAGAAATACTCTATTACACAGTGGAGAGAAACAATCATATACACACAACCAGTAGTGGTACCCAAAAGCTCCTTCCACTGCCAAAGTCTTCAAACCACCTTCTTGATGTCTCCAAGAAAGCACCACCAAGAAGCACCTTGATCTCCAATCACCACCAAGCTCTAGTGATCAACCTGCGCACAAAACAGGAAACAAGAACCAAGAAGAAACTCAATGCAAACCAAATTAGTACATCAGATTTTGGGTTTCAAGCATAAACCCTATCAAAGCGATTTTGGGAACTATCGAGAGCCAAGTGAGAAAATATTGCAAAACGAAAAGGAGTGTTACAAGTATGAAAACCAATCTACAGTGTTAGTATATCACAAGCTCACCAAATGCAGGGTTTCAATAAAATTGTGATGTTACCAGTGGCGGAGCCAGGAATTCATGGATGGGGGGCGAAAATGTACACGCACAAAAGAACTAATTTTTAGAAAACAAAAGAACTGATCTCCAATAAATTTTAGGCACGTTTAACTACAACAACATAACATAAAAATGAAATGGAAGCAAAAACCATAAGTAGAATCTCACTAATCTCCATCAAATTTTCACAGAGGCGCGATACTTCAACTCCACAACTAGTTTCAATCTCAAATTTGAACAAGATAATAGCTTTCTCAATCTAGACTATTTCAAATATATTCAAAAGGGACTATTGCAAGAAAATGAACCATGAGTAAAACAAAAAAAAATGAAAAAACAAGATAAAAAATTACCAATTTTAGAAAACAAAATAACAAAATAAAACAGAGCAACCCAGGACAACCCTTTTGAAAAATGAATTGATTTTCATGATTTTGAGCTCTAACCAGAGTGACCCAGATGGAAGAGAAGGGAGAATAGCGAAGAACAAAAGCTGTTGAGGAATACCTAGAGGGGAAACTGGTGTAGGAAACGTGAAGCTCATTGAAAACTATTGAGTCACCATCAAAAGAGAGGTTTGTATTTCTAAAAGGGAAATACAAGCTGAAGATGGGGAATGTAGTGCGGAACTGCTAATGGGATTGCTTGATGAAGATACAACAAAATCTGAATTTGAGAAGCATGATGAAACTATAACTTATAAACCAACTGAAGAAGGGAATGTGATGCAGATGAGAAAACAAGTTCTTTAACAAATGATGACGTAAAAATAGAGACCACTGCTAGATGAGAAGGAAGAAGTGCAGTCTAGCGTAAAAAAAAAATTCTTCAAATTTTAGGGAGGGGGGCGGCCGCCCACCCTAGCACCCCCTCCCTCCGCCCTTGGATGTGACCATAATATCCTTTTAACAATGCAAAGTAAAACAAACTAACAAGGCTACTTATGGAAAATACAATTATAACATACTCCACCTTATTTTCATAAGGTAGCACGCAAGTACCGATAATTGGAGATAGACTCCCTGACCCTACATCTCAACGAGATTGACCCAGAACCTTCAACAAGCTTAAGGCATCCTTAAACTTGTTTACGAGAACGGACTTAGTGAAAATTGCAGCAAGATTCCAGGAAGTGGAGACCTTCTCCACCTCAACTTACTCATTAGAGATAATGTCTCTAATAAAGTGCAACCTAACATCTATGTGTTTGATCCTTTTATGAAAGGCACTAATCTTGGACAAGTGTATAGCACTTTGTGAGTCACAAAAAACCTTGGGAACATCCTTACCAAGTCCCAATTCAGATACAATACCTTTAAGCCATAAGGCTTCTTTGATAGCCTTAGTTAGTGCAATATACTCTGATTCAGTTGTTGAGAGGGCCACCACATGCTGGAGATTTGTTTCCAGCTAACCACATTCCCTCCAACCGTGAAGATATAGCCAGTCATTGATCTTCTCTGATCTAGAACAGCTGCATAGTCTGCATCATAATATCCTCTAACACCAAACTTATTAGAATCATCAGCAATAAAATTTAAACAGTTATCACATGATCCATTTAAATATCTAAAGATTCATTTTACTGTATTCCAATGTTCTCTATTTGGTTTAGACATAAATCTGCTCACCACACTCACTCCTTGAGCAATATCAGGCCTATTACCTGTCATAGCATACATTAGGCTTCCTATAGAATTTGAATATGGCACTTTTTGCATGTAGACAGATTCAGTTTCATCTAATTCACCACATATAGGTTTCAACCGAAAATAGGCAGCTAAAGGAGTGTTCATAGTCTTGGATAAATGCATAGCAAACATTTTAAAAAAAAAAAATTCACATAATGTGATTGAGACAAAGGCAACACTCTTGCATCTCTATCTCTAAAAATATCCATGCCTAAAATTTTTCTAATAGAGCATAAGATTTTCATACCAAATTCCCTTTTCAATATTTCCTTTAGCCTATTAATATTATCTTGTTATGAGAAATAATGAGCATACCATCAACATAGATAAGCAAGTAAACATAGCTATCATCATCAGCATTTAAATAATACACACAATGATCATAACTGCACCTATTGAAACCTTGTGATATCACAAAGTCATCAAATCTCTTATACCACGGCCTAGGTGATTGTTTCAGGCCGTACAAGGATTTCCTAAGAAGGAAAACCTTGTCTTTGGAGCCTTTCTATATGAAGCCATTAGGCTGCTCCATAAAAATTTGCTCCTTTAAATTACCATGCAAAAAGGCAGTTTTAACATCTATCTGTTCTAAGCTCTGATACCATTGTCAGGTAGGTCCAGAAGGAGCCCGTGGCGGGGAACCATCACCAATAGGCTAAGCTAGGAGAATCACACCAAGTGGATTCAACACCATGTCTCAACCAAAAATCTTAAGGGCATTGGGTTCATGAGTCTATCAACTTATATAGACTTCACTTAGCCTATTACTAATCAATGTGAGAGTGGGACTCATTACACTTGAAAATCCCAACAATTTCCTTACTCCTTGAATAATGCTTCTTATTACAAATAAAATAAATAAATAAATAAAAAATGCTTCTTTGTCCACAAAGGAGCTTCTCTAGCCGCTAAAGCCTCTCCCAGCTTAGAAAATTTTCCCTTGATCAGTCTTCCTTATCCTGCCAAGGGGTCCATATTTTTTATGAAATGCAAACCCCCCTGGCCCTACTGCTGCGCGGTTGAAAAAATTTCTGTAGAATATTATGATCAGGAAACAGCCAACTTATATATCTACTATCAAATAGAAGATGCTAATAATGTAATAATGTGACACGAGTGGAACGTAAATTTAGTTGTTTCTGGGGGAAAGAATCGTATGTTGTAGATTTCTTGATTGCCAATCAGTCACTTATATGAAACATCATTGAGTATATTCCTAGATGCTACCGTGAGAATCACTTCCGGACAAGTACGTTTACTATATATAGTGCATATTTGGCATATTAAACAAGCACGTGCTCTGAAATTTATCTAAAATGTGTAACCTTTGTTAGGTGGCGCCAGCAGAACTTGAAGACTTGCTAGTTTCTCACCCTGAAATTTCTGATGCTGGGGTGATCCCGTAAGTCATATTTTGATATATTATGCCTATCACCTCATTTTTTAAAAAAGACATGACTGATGAGGACTGGGTGTCAATTCCAAATTCAGATCCCCCGATGCTAAAGCTGGTGAGGTTCCAGTTGCTTATGTCGTTCGCTCACCCAATTGCTCCTTAACGGAAGAAGACATTCAGAAATATGTAGCAAAACAGGTAAGATAAGTATATTCAGAGAATCATTTCCAAGAAAAATACTTGATTAGAGGTGTTATATGTTATGAGCAAACGTGATTAACGTTAAAAAAAATGAAACAACAAAGAACCAAGTTACTTTTCAATAATGACATAGCAATAATTAAGTCAAGGAACGATAACCCCTTTTCAATAATGACACAGTTTAATCATTATTGACAACAAGAAGCATCCAGGTTTAAATATCAGAAGCTATTAATAAATGAAATATTATCCTTACTATGGCGTAATCACTTTTCATTTCCCACTTGATTAGTGAATGTAAAATTCATATTTTGAAAAACTCCGACAGTCTGATATATTCAATTGCAGAAATAGAATATATATCCTGTCGTCGTCTTTCTGTCAGAAACAAGTAAAGATGGCTTTATTTGTGTGTATAATACTGTAGCGTATTAGTTTGAAGGTTGGAGATTTTCTTTGGCTGTTGATTGGGTTCTTTTCTTTGTCCAGGTTGCACCATACAAAAGGTTGCGGCGAGTGACTTTTATAGAAAAGATTCCCAAGTCAGCCACAGGAAAGATTTTAAGAAAAGATCTCATGAGTTTTGATCGACAAATGGCATCGAAGTTATAGAAAATGACTTGGAAGGTTAAAATCTACCACATATACAGATGAAAGACAGATGTTAAGGTTCTGGTCTCTGCAGTGAGGAACAGATTTGTCTATAGTCATTGCAGAACGTAGATGTTAAACATAAACCTAATTTGATGCTTGTTTAAAATTTATCAGTGCTAATAAATATGGCATGATGGAGGGCTCTGCTTTCTGGTTGGTTGTAAATTAAAAATTGTTATACAACCCCAATGTAATAAACTTAGTTAAACATGGTAGTCTTTGACATACATGTTAGAGCGGGATAAAACGTTAGTTCTATTATATGTTTGGTGTATTTTAAAAATAAAACAGAGCAGATCATGAGGTTAAAAAGTGGTACATTCTGGTTCCACTAAAAATTTTAGTGATGGAATCAAAGAGAACACAACATTATATCACATTCTGTACACTTTAGAAGTAATATACTCTTCTAATCGAAATGTTGAATGTAACACAAATTAAATTATTATTATCAAATTTATATGATATAAAATCTTGGGTACTGAGTAATTTTCATGAAGTACATCAGCATTATCATTAGCAATATTCGGGATGCAACTTCATGTCCCAAAATAATTGTTGGTCTTAATGGACTAGCCCAAACCTGTATCATTCGAGATTGGGCCGATTGAAATCAATGGAATTTTATGAACAGGGCGTTTAGTTTATCCATGCATCCCTCACCTTGGAACGCTTGAGTTATAGAATTAACAATAATTTTATGAAATGAAATATCACATAGAAATTAATTCACGTAAAATAAAAACAAAAATATTGAAATTAAAATTATTCAAATAAAATAAAAAAGTAACTATAATGCATTGTGAATTTAATCCCACTCATTTTGATTTGGTGTCTCATAACTCCACAAACGCTAAAATCAATTCATCTATTTGGAAGATTCTAACCGGGGAACTTAACTTATGTCCTCAAACCCCTTCGACAAAAAAAAGAAAAAAGAGTACAAATTCTATGGATTATATTCTGTGTTAAGCTGGCGGTGGCTTCATGGTTTATGCGCTGGTTTCATGATCTAAAAGGAAATAATATTCCATCATGCAACAAAATTGGAAGGGGGGTGAAAACAAAAAGGTGTTCTGTGTCAGGCGAATAATTCTCACCAAAACCAAAAAGCTGGTGCAATATTGGAGAACCATACATACATTGAAAGCAAGAGTGATAGAGAAGGCACATATAAACATCCCTTTTGTGATTCTGACTTGCGTTTGGTTTTGCCCTTCTTTAGCAAGCACGCCATCATTCTCTGACATGCTGAGAGTTGAGACAACCTTGGCTTCTTTCTCTCACAATTATGAAAGCAAAAGCATCCATCTAATAACCTTTGTTAAAAGATATGCTTAGTTAAAGCACATTCGATAAGTTTAACCAAACTAATGCAGTCAAACACGTAGGTTGACTGTACGGGATCAGTAACGTCAATTATCCTTATGGGACTAACCTTCATGTCAGCAAAGGGTCTAGTTCCGTCAGGCACACTGACGCCACTAGTTCCGTAAAGCACACTAACGCCACTCACTCCTTTTTTATGCTTGTCGACATTGAAAACACTAAAACCGACACTAGAAACACTGAAAGTGTAAGAGAATAGTCTGATCCAAACAAGAGTAGCCACGTATAATGCCTTGGCGCCTTCCATGTTTAATACAAATTTGATTAAATCTCAGCCGTCCATCGTACCTAACCAATCCTAAACTCTTGTATATATACCCCTTCTCGGCTATGAAAATGAATTGCTCAGAGTTTCATTCTCACATTCGTCATTACTGTATTTGATATTTAAGTTGTGTTTCCTTTCATTATTTTCATTCACTGTCACAGATTATGTCTTTTTTTTTTGTTTATCTCATCCCTATCTTGAGCCATAATCTACCCTCTAATTTTTATTTTTATTTTGCATTTTAACATAAGCAAAAAATAGATCAAATTTGTTCATTTGTATATTACAATGGTTCTAAAATTATAAATGCAGGCGAATTGACCTTCGAAGTGAAAAGAAGAACAATGTATATTGTTTGAGGCATGTCCATTAAAGTTTTAAATGAGAAGATCAGTCGAAAGTTGAAGCTGCAACAAAATCAAGTAATATCTTCGGTGACGGGAAGAGTTCCAGGTGGAAACCGCAAATATGTGGGTTTTGAGATATCTAACGATGAGGACGTGGATGTTTTCCTTTGAACTTTCATCGATAACTCTACGTCTTAATTTATTGAGTTATACGTGGATATTGAGACGTCAGAGGATCTATAAATACTGATTCACTGACTAGACCTTAATAGTCAATCACATTATGTATCATCTTCTGTACCCCAACCCACACAATCAGTCGTTGCACATGGAGAAGAAAACGACTATATGGTAGATGTTGAACTTGACAATGAGGAGCAAGACGAAGATGAAGACACTTCGTTGGCTAATGACCATGATCAGAATGATAGCGATGCAGGTGATGAACATCATAGTAATCCCGTGTCACATGAGACTAGTACCCCTATGTCCAATCCCGCAGTTGTTTCGATCCATAATCATCGGGTTAGTTAGTGAGTTGTATTATTTTAATTTAATTTTTTCATTAGTTAGCATTTATTCGCATCTACCCTATTATGTGTGAATATGCAGATGTTACATTATTTTAGAATGCGATTCAACATTATGAGACTGTTAATTGAGATTACCCTAATGAAGATATATTGGATGTTGAAGGCTTAAGCCAGGGTCCGTGGACAAGAGGAGAGAAATTGTATGTGAAACAAGAGTTCGGGTCCAAGCACGATGTCCAAGGTGCAATTAAACATTACTGCATGAAGGAACATCAAGAAGTTGTATTGGTTGAGAGTATTACGGCCAAGTTGTCTATGAAATGTCGGAGCCATGAACAAGGTTGCAATAGGCGAGTAAAAGCAATTAAACCGAAGAATAGCAACACTTGGGTGGTTAGTAAATGGGTTTGAAATCATAGTAATGTGAGCAAATTCCTCTCCCAAGATCACAGACAGCTTGATTTTGAATTTATTTCTGAGGCTATAATAGGCACTATGTCCAATACTATATGTTCGTTTTGATAATTATCTGGAATTTATCAGTGAACGTAAATAACAATCCTAATGTGCATGTGTTGTGAATGGTTTTGCAGACATGGTCTAGGCTTTACCTTTGGTAGCTATGATCCTGATACAAGAAAGGGTGACTGGTTTCTTTGAATTTCATGTTTTTTACAAGAAGACCTGAAAGGCAAAACAAAAAACAATTGCTAAGATTTACGATGATTAGGATGAGTCATATGTGTTCCTGCCAAGATGGTTCGAGTACATGTTGCATTTTACCCAAGATCTGTTTATCATATTCAAGATGAATCGTATGTCATCAATCGACAGGTTGTTAATGGGTTTCTGATTTTTCAACGTGTTTTTTGGACTTTCAGTCAATGTCGTGAGGCGTTCAAATGGTGCAAACCAGTTATATAGGTGGACAGTATGCATCTATACGGTAAGTATAAAGGAACATTAATGATCGCCACAGCCCAAGATAGAAATAATGAGGTGTTGCCAATTGCATTTGTTGTTGAAAGTGAAACAAAGGAAGCATATGAGTATTTTTTGGCTTCTATCCAACTGTATGTTACAAATAAGACTAGCATATGTCTTATTTTTTATCGACACAAAGACATAATATCAGCAGTCGGCAATGAGGTCCTAGGTTGCCAGCCTCCTGATGCATACCATGTGTTTTGCCTTCGTCATGTGGGGAGCAATATTAATACATGTTTCAAGGGCAAGCAGTTGAAGGATAATCTAAAGAAGCTAGGTAAGCTGCTCAAACTCATGTGCACTAACGTTAAACGATACATTACTAATATCCACATATAATTGCTAATGTTGTGTCTTAATTATTAATTCACTAATTAATTTATGATTCAAACTCGTCCTAAGGTTTTATAAATAATATACAACATAATTCACAAAAATTAATTATTAATTCACTAATTATTATTCTCTAATTACTTAATTCACTAATTAATTAATTATGTTTTAAAATGACATACAAATTTTAATTTACAAAAATATTAAACTAATTCACTAATTATAATTCGCTACTTAATTAATTCACTAATTAGGTTTTTACCCTATTCTAAGGTTTTATAAATAATGTACAGCATAATAAAAAAAAATTAATTTTTAATTCACTAATTATTATTCTCTAATTACTTAATTCACTAATTAGGTTTTAAAAATGACATACAAATTTTAATTTACAAAAATATTAAACTAATTCAGTAATTATAATTCATCACTTAATTAATTCACTAATTAGGCTTCTATTCTATCCTAAGGTTTTATAAATAATATACAACATATTTCACAAAAATTAATTATTAATTCACTAATTATTATTCTCTAATTATTTAATTCACTAATTAATTTCTAAAAATGACATAAAATATTAAATAATTAGGCTTCTATCCAAGTTTTATAATTAGGGGTTGCATTTTCTCATGCAACATGATAGGAGCTTTTCTTCTACACATACAACCAAGTGGGCTCATTAGTTTAAAAATAAATAAAAATAAAATAAAAAATATTAACACAGAATTCGAGCTCTCACTAACATGAGAGAAACTTTGTTCTTATCACTAGGGGTGAAAGTGGACTGGGCCAGGCCAAGCTTTGCCCAGAAAAGCCCAAGCCTATGTCAGAAAATTTCAATTTGGCCTGGCCTAAGCCTAGTACGAGTCTAACTGTTAGCCTGGTTTGACCCGTTTATAAAAAAACAAATGGTCTGGCCTAGCCCGTTAGCCTGTTAATTTTTAAATTCCAAGCAGAATCATGAATCAACTTTACAAAATACTCAAATTCTGTTGCTAAACAAAAAATCATAATTTCAACGTCCAAACAGAATCACGAATCATAACAAAACTCATACAATCTGTATTTAAGTCATTTTTTAAAGCAAAAATGTTCAAACTAAATAACATATATTTCATCAGATCCAACAAATAAATTCATACTATGTAAATTAAAATAACTACGTGAAGCTGGCTGTCTCTTTGCTTACGCATCTCACAAAAGCTGATTAACCCTTGTCTTTTTGCTGGCTGTCTCTTTGCTTACGCTACCCTTTGAATGCAATACAGACAATGCCACATACTGCTACCATCCCTTTTCTTTCTTTGGTCCTTTTATTCTCCATTGCTTAGGCAGATTGAGGAATATATCATCATGCATATATTTTCAGTCACCCTATATATAGAGAGAGACACATTGAGAAGCTAAGTTCTAATTACTGACTATAATGCCTATTAATCTATAATATTTGTCCAATTCTGGTTTTTTATGCTCAACCATTTTTAATCCAGATAAGATCAATTCTGAGGGTAGAAAATTTTATTCATAAAGCAATGATTTCAAATCTTATGATCACATAATTTAATTGCACTATTATTTCCTAATCTTGATTAACTCAAGTTTGGGCTGCTAAAGAATTGTACATAAATGAAATCCATCTCTTTGTCCAAGCCCAGATCAGAGGCATTCTGCTACTATACTAGTGGGCTGCCACCAGCCAGAGTGATAACAAATCATTCCTACAAATCCAAAATAAAAAATTGCTTGAGGATTGAAGTTGGGGACTAATTTGTTTGATTTGGAGGAAAAAGTTTTTTCACAACTTACAACATTATTTAGAATCTAATTTTATTCATGGTTTTTTTAAAATGTAATTATCATTATTAAATTTTTTTAATGATATAAAAATTCATAATTAGATAATAATGTCAAAAATGTCATACGAGGAAGGCTAATAACCAATGTTATTAAAATCGGCCCGACTCAGTTATTGACCAGGTCGAGTTATCGGGTCATTGGATCATTGATTTAATCAGTGGATAACTGATTCAACCCCAAATCTGATGATTATATGTAAATTTATAATTTATATTAAAAAAAGTATAAACATACTCAAATAGCTGAAAAAATAATATAAATTCTAAATATTTTAATATAAAAAATAATAAATTACAAATTATTGTCCAATAAAAGATCATACAAACATATAATGCTTGTGATACTAGTATTTAAGGTTTAGTAAACGATATTTTTAACTATAAATCAAATTAAAATTCTCTGCATAGTGCATAACTGAGATAATATTAGTATTATATATGTATATAACCTATGTAAGTCAATAAGCAACAAATCATTCAAATATGTCAATTATGATTTTTTTGAGAAAAAAAAAGTTAGGATTTTTTTTTTAAATAAACCAGGTCGGGTCACCAGATTTCACCATAACCGACAGAGTCGCACCAAGTCCAATATATGTCCAATTCGCTGCTTTACCCGAACCGATTATATGACCGATTTATCAATTTCCAGATCGAACCGGCCGGATTTGTTAACAATGCTAATAACAATTAAATCCTATTACCTACTATGTACCAAGAACATCTTACATAGCAGTTGCAAATCGCAATTTAAATTGTATACAATTTTACAATGTCTACACTGACTTCAAGAACTTTCAATTCTCCACCAAGCCCTATTCCATTTATCCAAGCAAACCAGGGAGTTGAAGTTCAAAATGGCCCTGGTTATGTTAAAAGTTGATTGCTGAGGCTAGCACAGTAAGGTATACACACCAAGTGATCCAAAATCATGGTGGCCACGTTGCCCCACCCATCTTTAGATTTTGACATAAGATTCTATTTTGCTATGACCCTTCAATAATTCAGTTTACAGCACCTCTTTTTTAAATTTTACTTCTCTTTCAGTGAACCTATTGGAAAACTTTGTCCACAACAAGAACCACCTATCTTTTCAGCTTTTCAAGTCATGGCCCCCAATTAATTGTCAATCTGACTTCATAACTAACTTGTTCTGTTTAGGGTTCAATTCCACTTCACTTTGCCAACCATTATAGCACTAAAATTTTGAAATTTCACACTTTCCATCAAAGTGAAATTTATCTTGTGCTAGTAACTCTTTTATGTACTTCACCAACTTTCCTATTGTTAGCTTGTTTTGAATAAAATAGAAAAGGTACTTCTAACTTCTGCTCCGTCTGAATTTTTAGAGAAACCTAACAAGTTAATATTTTCTAGCCTTTTACGTAACGTAAGATATGAGGAGGAGGCCATTTTCATTCAGTCCATCAGTAACACTTTTCAATCAACTCTTGCTTTCTGTAACACCCTGTTCATTTTCAAGAATATAAAAAGTTTTTTTTTTCATTTCCCTAATATTATTGATTACTCGACTAATCTAGTTAAGTCTCCTATCAATATTTTAACATATTTGTATATTCATGACTCGAATTTGAAATTATTAGTTAAACTAGAATAACTTTTTTCAGTTGATCCACATAATCTGTAATAGAATATAGAGAAAAGCTCACTAATGTCTTTGTGATTTACTCCAGAATCACTTATATTCCTGTAATTTTTTTTTATCATATATACTCCTATGATTTTTTGTGTTTTACAAACTACAGAGGCATGTGTGATAAAAAAAATCACATGGGCATGAATGATTCTAAAGCAAATCTCAAGAGTATTGGTAGAATATAAAAAGCTAAATCACATCTAGTTCCTAACTTACTTTTCTTCCACGATTAATTATTATTCTTAAAACCTATATCATTTCAATTGCTATCGGAAAGAAAAAAAAAACAAATGTGGAGACAAGCCCTTCGCTTATGAGGATCCTGCAAGGATGCAAACCTTATCATGATTTTCTGGTGACAAACAACAGAGAGTACTAGACTTGTCAATTTCTACTATCAATTATGTTTTTGTGTTCTCAAACATCATTTTCATATCAAGTATATCTCCCACATCAAGTCATCAACCCCCGATTTCTTCTTTACCCCTTTGTGTGATATGATTTTTTATCAAATCATGAGTGGTAAGTCGCACATGTATACTATATTTAAGGGCCAGCCTTCTTTTATCTTATTTAATGATTTTGATAACTAATAATGTCAAAACAATTTTTTGCATATGACCTTGGAGACTCTTGATTACAAGAAAGGAATTGTTGACAAAGGAAACAAAATTATTCATATCGTTGTCAATTTGATGTTATTATTGTTCTTTAATAATATTGAAGCGTTGTGTGAATTGGCTAAACAGAATCAATTAGGATTCAGAATAGCTATAACTCTTAATAATATCTTCATTTAACCAAAAATAATCAAATAAATTAGGGTTCATAACGCCCTTAAATAGACAACGAATGGCAAATAATATGAATTATGAAATTATTCTTACGAAAAAAAAGAAGATAAAAATTAAATAAAAAATTCCATGAAAACAACCCCAAAAGTCTCATCGTAAAGCATAAACATTGCTCAAAAGACCGATTTTAAGGGCTTGGTTAAATTTGAGCCCGTTCTAAGCTAGTCGTGAAATAAAAAGATTAAGAAAATCTTAAGCTAAATGAGTAAAAAAAAGCATTTTTGTATATGTACGAGCAGCAAAATCACACAATTTTCAGGCACCCGGTAGAGCAATTGAACGAGCTTTTAAAAAAATAATTTTTTATGCATTGCTCTTTTTTAAAAGGTAAAATTATTTTATGGTTGGATGTATGATCTGAAAATCACTTTTACATAAAAAAAAGTTATTTGGATGTTAAAATAAAAAAAAATACTTTTATATATAAAATTACAATAAAAGAGAGATAAAATAGCATGATCGTGGGATAAGGAGAGATAAAATAGGTATGATAAGATGAGTTAAAATATTATCTTTTAATTTCTATATTTTTTCAAAAGCAACCAACTACTGGCTAAAAAAAAGCAGCATTTTAACTTTTATTTTAAATTTTGCTTTTTTAAAAAGTTATTATCCAAACATCTAAAAAATTTTAAAATAACTTTTATTTAAAAAAAATAACTTTTTTAAGAATAAAAACTCATCCAAACTCGGACATTACTCATTTAGTATTTACTCAATCACCTTACATGCACAAGTAACTTACCATCCGTGTAAGCTACTAAATAGCCTCACAGTCACAGCACAATAATAACATTATAACAGCATAGACAAGAAGGCAATAAGAATGAAAATATATAGATACAACAATGAAATTTGTCAATAATAATAATTTAGTACGTAAATAACAAAGCACAAGATTCCTTACACAATGGGTTATATTTCAAACTACAGATTACTTTGTATATTAAGTGATTAGTTAATTCTTAATTGTAGCAAATGTATAAGATTGATCTCTAATCTCTAGTTATATGTTTTGCAATAGAAAAAGCCTTCACAGCCAGAAAAAAATACGGCACAAAGCTAAATTAAACCCAAAATAAAAAATTAAAACAAAGAAGAAGAAGAATAAAGAAAGTGAATTTTGTTACCCAAAAAAAAAGTGGAATTTAGAAGTAAAAGGAGGAAAGGGAAAAGATATAAAAGGAAAAACGAAATAGTGAAACGGACAAAAAGGACATGGCCCCTTAAACATGGTATGGAAGACGCAAAGTAAAGATAACAGAGGTTCACACATGCATGTAATTACAAGCATGAACACATGGATTCATTCAAACACACAACACCAGCACCTCTTTTGTTATTGAAGTCACAAAAGGTCAAATTGCAATAACCCCATAATATGAATCCATTCCTACTGGCGGATCTAAAAAATTTTATTTATGTCTGTACACATAGAATAAAAAAATAAAGATTTTTTTTAAAATATATTAAAATACAAAAGAATATAAACATAAAAAGAAAAGAAAATTTTAACTTAACATAAAAAAAAGTAATCAAGAGCCAACTAAATTGTTACAATAGAATATTTTGGGTCCTTAATCCCTTAGGAAAAAAAAAGTCGACTCGTGGTTTCTCATAATTCAAAAATAGACCAAGATAATCAAAATCGTGGTGCCTCTAAAATTCAAAAAGATCCACATTAGTCCCTCAAAAGAACTAACATGGGTCTATTTTGGAATTTATAGGAATCACGAGATGACTTTTTTTAAGGAATTAAATTGGATCTCGTAATTTTTGCTGATAACCCAAAATATATTTTACTCTTTTCTTTTTTCAAAAAAATTTGTGTGTGCACTTGCATCGTCTCCGATATCATTTTTTGACTAAACACAACTACAAGCATTCCATGTGTTTTCCCTGTCTTTGGTCAACTTAATTCAAATTATGTAGAACTGTTGTAAAATTGCTCCTTTCTTCACTTTTATAACATCCTTCCCCTCCCTAAATTACAATTTGATCCTGAATTTTGAACTTCAATTAATACATCCGGTCACTTAATTTAAGATTGAAAATACTAAATTATCAGAGTTTTTTTTTTTTTTGATATTATCCATCCGTTCATCAATTAATTATAAAGTTAAAATCTTAAAACATCAAATGGAAACCTATTTATTTTGAATTTTATCATTGAAAGTTAATTAATGGTATATTTATCTTGTGTAATGAACTTATGATTACCATATAGTTGTTAAACGCCTTGCCAAAAAGAAATATTTAAAACCTAAACTTTTATATATTAACACTATAAAAAAATATGAAAGTGGAAACACATGTTCACATTATTTATCAGCAATTTGCTTTCTACCTAGAACAAATATCCACTAACGCGTTCTTGAATTTAAACAGATCATATGCATACAACACAAAATTAAACAATTCAAACATCCATTTAAAATGAAACAAATGTACTTAACAGGGCTTAAGATTCCTAAACCATGTTACTTCAACATCACATCATATCCCAAATCCAGTTTATAAAAAGCAATCCAGAAGATAAATGGTGGACACCACTTAAAGCAAGGGAATATAAATTTCATCTTTGAGACTAAGAAAAAAAAGAAAAAACTGTTTCGACTTATGTGAGGTTTGCTGCTGCTAAGGATACCTGTTACCAAAAGGAAGACCTTTCTTTAATAATTCACATGAGGACTCCACTAAAGCATTATTTGAGTGTCTGGAAACCCAAATCAAAAGCCTAATCAGAAGGGAAGTGTGCAATATTTTCTATGGAAACAAATGCGTAGTACAGAACAATTTTATGTACGATATACATTAGTATATATGACCATATCATAACCACGGTGTTAAATATGTTGCTACACCCACTAAAGGGAAATAGCTGAGCTAACTAGCTAAGAATGATTCATACTTTGACACGAAGCATATGCAGATCCTGACAAATTCAAGGAAATGAATTGGTAATCATGTGAATCTCTTTTGGCAAATACAATTTCTTTATGTGTGCTTTTGTGTGCGGCAGCTAGGATATGGCAGAGCATGGAAGCTTCAATAATATCCTAGTTGATCAAAATCTTTGTATCCTACACTTTACATTTACACGTTTCTATGAACATATGGTGGGTTTATATCTTGAGGCAACAAACCACAAGCTGGAATATTCCTTTTGCTTGCATGATTAATTGCTTCTTTATGGTGATAGTAAAATAAATTATTATTTTTTGGTATAACCTAGAGGGTAGTACGGTCATAAAACTACCTCTCATTGAAATAGCAGTGCATTGAGCTTCATTACCAGAGAAAGGATGAGACTAATCCGCTTTTGAGGAGAGAGACACGTCTTCTGGCCCCAAAGATTTTTTAAGAATTTGCTTGAGACAGAGTTTAAACCCCTGACCCAAACAAATTCTTGAAAATTCAATTGCCAACTGAGCTACCCTTAGGGGTTATAGTAAAATAAATTTGCTTTACATTATTCTTCATCTTATATAGGGTCATTAATTATATTTGGTTACAAAATTAGGCCATTGATTGATAAGTTACTTCTTTTTATCAATATTTAAGTAACATAATCCGAGTAACTCATTACTATCTTCTAAGAAAATGTTAATGTTTAGTAACATAAAAGGGAATTAAACATGGGTCATATATTGAAAAGTATGCTGAGTAAGGCTTATCCAGGACATGAAGGAAGATCCTTTGTTATTTTGACATTGAGTGTACCTTGTCAACTTTTTTTTATTTGTATTTATGGAATATATGCATGAAAATTTTGATTTATTATGCAAGTGAAAGACTAAAATTTTGAGCAACACGATAAGAGTTAAAGAAAAAATGTTAAATGGAAATATGAACTTTACTAAATGATAAAAGGTTTCAATATGCAATTAGCCAATAGTGTGGCTTAGTGGCTTATATGGAACAAGATAAAGTGCTAACTAGAAATTAACAATTGAATTAGCAAATTAACTCTAAGTGTTAACTGAACTCTAATTATACACCAATTGCGATAATAATAAATATTTGTTACTAAAACACAGATTTTAATATTAAAACAAAAAATTTATGTCTCATTAAGGAAAAAATTTATATGGTCGAGCAGCAATATAGCACCGATACCGACACGTGACACGATATGATACGACACTCTGACACGTTAATTCTAAAAAATGTTAAATTTTGACACGTTAGGACACGTTTTGATATTAAATAATATTTTTAATTTATGTAGTGTATATTATATTTAATATTTAATAATTTTAAAAAAAATGAATCTAAACTTATAATATTCATAAATTTTGCAAAGAAACATAAGATATCCCAAATATTTATATAAACTATATAAAATAGTAATCGTAATTCAACGAATCTAATAGTTGGAACTAAAAACTCAACGCAACGCAAGCTTTGAACCTTTTTTTGAATTTCTATAATGCGTGTTGAAGTGTCGGGGAGTGTCGGAGTGTCCGAGAGTGTCGAACACGACACGTCAGGATTTTTGAAGTGTCAGTGCTTCATAGTCGAGCAGGACCATACAAAATTTTGGTGGTCCCTCTCACAATTAATTTTTTTTTCTTCTCCATCTTATCCAAATTTTTTTCCTAATTCCCATTTTACCATCCCCATTTGTAAGAATGGAGCATCTAATTTTGTTGCTCCCTTACCATTTAGAAAATTCGCTCCTCCTTAAGACAAGTCTGTTAATGAAACTGCGTGACATACATGAACATACAGTTCTGCTTCTTTTGCCACTCTCTTTCCATTTTTTTGGAGACTTTCTTAAAACTCACTTAAGTGGTGAGTTCTCGATCCCTTGAATGAGAAAAAATTGTTTGAATATTATTTTGTATTTTAATTATAAATTTTAAGAAAAATATAATTTTAATTTTGAGGATTGACTGAAGTAGCAATATGAATAAAAGACAGATGAAGCGTCAAAAAGTAACGATTCCAATTGTGGAAAATACTATGGGGGGCAAGAGTTGAATAATTATCACACCGTTCAATTCAGAATTAATTTAATATTTGTGCGAATTTCTTTCCCTACTTGAATAGTGGGAGACTGAAAAACTTAATTTAGCATAAACGGATAATTATGGTTATAGAATAAAAAAAATACTACTTTCTATTCTTGTTTTCACAGTGAATAATATATAAATAAGAACAATTAACTAATACATATGGGTACATCCGTACATATAATCCAAATCTTATGAATAAGATTTGTCATTCTCAAATGCGCTAGGCTTGTTAATTATTTGTCGCCATAATTATGTAACGTTTGTCAAAGAAAAGGCTAAGAATGAATTATTAAAGCGATAACTTCTAAGTTCTAATAGTGCGTGGCTTCAAGGACGATGTATAAATTAGTCATAGCATAAACAAAAGGTAAATATCTTGGTAATATCTTCGTAAGTAAAGTTGTATTACATCACCAAGCACATGAATTAATTAATAAAAAGTTGTTTCAACAAAATTAGTAATATTGAATTTGAGTCCTAATTACGCAGTTATGTTAAAAATATAATAAGAAGAGTTTTTCCACCCTTATGATTCTACCAAACTCGACCGAATTAGTTGATTAATCTATGAATTAATAAAAAAATTCAACAAAATAAAAAGTCACATTCTAAAAAATAACTAAAATTTAAATTTTAAATAAAATATTTATTAAAAAATAATTAATTACAATAAAGAAATATAACTCTGCTTTTGTAGGACATAACAATCAAAAAATGCTCAAACTCCCATTTTTTTTTTAAAGCCAAGCCCCACTTGTTTTGTCTTAGTTGAAAACAAAAAATTTCTTATACTACGAGAGAAAAGTAACTCTTTTACAATAACATTAACCAACCACGTCGGACGATAAATATTTTGTTCTTTTTCCCTTGGACATCGCACGAGTAATTCACTAGTTTCAAATTAAACTTGTTCCAACACATAAAAATATAGAAAATTATTTTTTGATGTTATATGAGAAAAATTATCTCATATAATATTAATTACAAACCCACAACCAAGACAAAAGAAAAAAGAAGAAAAATATAACTCTAAAAATATCTTATCAAAGAAGAAAAATGTCACTTGTTACTAGAAGGATGGGTGTAGAAAGGCATACTTGACTTGCTGGTTGAGACTTGAGAGTTAGCGTGAAAACGGCTAGGTGGTGGGATTTTCAAACAGTTACTTGTCAACTCTTGCGGAAACCGTCATGATGATGTAAACGAGCAAGTGGCTCTTGTACAATAACAAGAGCAAAAAAACTACACAAAAAGAAAAAAAGAGCAAAAAAGAAAAATATAATAATAAATAATAACGTTAAGGCAGTGACGGATTCAAAAAAAATTTAAGAGGGCATACAAATAAAATTATAAATATTATTAAAACTAATAAGAAATATTAAGAGTTATAAATATTTTTAATGAGTGGATTAACTATTAGTATTAATAACTTATTATTATTAAAAAATATTATTTTATACATAAAATAATATAAAAAATTAAGAAGGGGCAAAGGACAATACTAACCCTCCCTTAGTCCGCCCCTGCGCTAAGGACTATGTTCCATGTCTGGTTTAAGATCAAAATAATAAACAATTGTATACTCTTATGATCAAGTCAAGCGAGCACAACCATGTTCACATTTCATGCATAAGGATTATGTTCCCTTCCCTATGCATGAAATATGAAGAGCGAAAAAAAGGATCGTGATTACGTTAAAAAAAATTAAAAAAAGTGACAAGCACAAGTTTTTTTGGTGGGTCATACATGGTTGATTAAGTCCAATTTACGATCACTTTGGTTGATAATTTTTAGATTGGAGTTATGCTCTTTTTGGATTGCAGCAGGCTTGTTCTCGGAGTTCCTCTTGAAAACTGTGAAGTTGGGTATTGCATAGTATTGTGGTTTGTATAGACGGGAAATATCTATGGTGCAGCAGTTGCACAATACACTCCATGCAACTAGTCAATGAAATGGAGCAATAAACTGTGTTATCTGTACGTGTTAGGTCCTGGATAGATCGTATTGCTATACCGTAAGGTATGCGCTTAGAGATAGTGTATATCAACTGTATACTAGGCTTATAGCCGAGGTCTCAATCACTACGCACAAGCAATAGGCTTATAGCCAAGGCGTGGGTGTGTGTGCACAGCGTGGGTGAAAGTAGTAAATACGTTATGAGTGTTTACCTGGGGTCCTTAGGCTCTTATTTATAGGATTACCTTCCTAGGATTGTGCCTTTTGAGATCCCCCAATTGTAGTAGGATTCCACCTCCTTATGTTGCGATGTGATCCTTATCTTATACCCTTTGGCTGTTTGGAGTTGTTGAGATGTTGCTGATTCCATATCTCACCAGATATTCTAGCAGGTAGTTGGGATATGATATGCATATCCATAACAGTTGCCCCCCCAGCTCGGTATTCCGGGGTTCGGGATGCCGAGGTTCCATTGTGTCACCATGGTTTCGATTAATCTGAGTCTATTCTTCGAATTTGGATTTCCGAGACTTTGACGTCGACACTTTAATCTGGTCGAGTTGTCAAGATTACGCTCACTATACTTCCATGACGTTTGCACTTGAAGTCGGATTTGATCATGTCGGATATTGCCTAAATTCTTTGCACTTATCTTTCTTCAAGCTAGCCGAGTTGTCGCATCGGGACATGTTACGATCTTCAGTTATGGACTACTTGAAACCCAGGCGCTACTTGATCCCAAAACTCGGGGCTGGGCCTTATCCTGACCCTTCACATCACGTCTGCTGTGACGGTTATGGCTACCCACGTGTTTTGCTCTCATTGGTGGTTCGTGCATCGTGCAGGGCGTACTGCTTTAACTTTGCGCAGGTTATGATGGGGTGCATTTAATGCATCCATGGTAAATTCCTCTTTTTGCCCCCCCCTCACGTAACCGTTTGAAGAAAAAACCCTTCACCTTCGCGCCCAAGTCATTCGTCGCTCTTTAAATACCACCTTTCAAACGGGTTCCAGATTTTACAGTTCTTCGCGTGATAAACTCTCTTGGAGCTCTCCTTATTTCCAGTGAAGGTTTCCATACATTGAGTCTAGCTCTCATCATCTTTGCTCCTAAGTTCAGGTACCTTTCTGTTTCTTTTGCTTTTACAAATCATTCCATTTTTCGGTTGGGTTAAGTTGCATTGTGTAGCTTCTTCCGTTTAGAACCGAAGGTGAGGTTTATACTTTCCTCTTTGAAGTGTTGAGGGTTCATAATGAGTGCCCCTAGTTCTTTTTCTGGACCGGCACCCCAGCCAGGTGGCACCGGGGGGGGGGGGGGGGAAGAGGCGGTGAGCCATTTGCCTCGTTCTGTCCAGTATTGGTTCTTTGGTAGGGAATATACCGAGGAGGAGAAGCTTCAACAGCTTCTCTATGGTCCTCGTGGGGGCCATCGTGGTTCTCGCGGAGGCCGAGGTAGGAGGGGAGCAAGTCGATCTAGAGGGGGTCGTCAGCCACGGCTTAACTTTGGCATGAGCAATCCTCCCTCAGTGAATCCTTTAGCTCCCAGACTGAGCTCCTCCCCTGAACCAGTTCCGTTGTCCTATATTCTGCCATCCTCTGGGGTGGCTTCGGGTACAAGGTCCATTCTGGACCGGATTCCTCCTCTTGATTTGAGCGTTAGCTCCTCCAGCCTCTCTTCGACCGAGCTGGGTATTCCTAAGTCGGTCACCCCTTCCTTCCTAAAAGAATCTGCATCGAGTCAGGTCTCGTTTGTCGACCTTGTCAGTAGTTCAGATAGCTCCATTCCTCTTTCTTGGAGTTTGTCTTCGTTGTATTCCGACGTTGGTAGTCCAAGGTCGGAATCGGTTGACATGTGTACTGATCTTTGTCCTTCATATTCCAGGGATATCGTCATGGACGGGTCGGACGCTCAAGATTGGGTCCTTCTCGAAGTTCTCCAAAAACGGTCCACCATGTCTCCTGCCGAGGTGTTCCAACTCCCAGTGGGAGATCCCAACGGGGTTGATCTTCTTCCACCTGGCGACTTTCCAGTGTGTTCAGGTCCCATATTGGACGAGCCCCATTTCTTCTACTTCTACAGGGATCTCATTACCAAATTGGGTATCCGGTTTCCTTTTACGGACTTTCAGATGTCGGTTCTCCGACGTCTTAGGGTTGCACCCTCGCAACTTCACCCGAATTCCTGGGCTTTCGTTCGGGGTTTTGAGCAGGTGTGTGCCTACCTGTACCTCCTCTGCAATGTAACACTCTTCTTCTTCTTCTTTGATGTGTATACTTTTCGTACTGGCGCCGAGTCTAAGGAGAAGAAAGGGTGGGTTACCTTACGAGGTACCCCAGGTCGGGGGATTTTTATTCCTTTCTCCTAATCTTTCAAGGACTTCAAGGATGCCTACTTTAAGGTGGTATCCCATTCCGAGTCCCTTCCTTGGTTTACCGAGAGTTGGCTTGACGACGGCGGCATATCATCTCGGTTTGAGTTATACTGGACGCCGAAACACTATCAAAGGCGTCCAAAAGACTACGATATCCCCTTATCTGCATTTTCCAGCTCAGAACTTCTGGCAGTCCGAGTTCTCATTGAATATACTGATGAGTTTGGTGTTTTTGACTTGAGTCAGATTGTAGATAAGTTTGGGGAGGATGCCATTTATGAGCTTGGTATGTAGCTCATTTTGTTTTTAATCGTAAATACCCTTGTCTTGCGGATTTATAACCTACATTCATTCTGACTTTGCTTTTCCTTTTGCAGTCAGCATGACCTCTGCTGAATACATGAAGTTTTTGCCCAAGAAGGGCGCAAAAGGGAAGTCGAAAGAAACTGCCCCTCTCCAGTCGGAGGCTTCGAAGAAGAGGCGGGTAGACACCATAATCGGCGGGAGCTCGGCCGGCGTCGGAGCGATCATGGTTAGCGCCCAGACTCCTCCTTTGTCACCACTTTCAGTTCCTTCTGCCACTCCTCAAGGGAATTTGATCACCCTTGAGCCTGGGGAATTATGGAGAACGAGGGTTTCAGACCGTCTTAGGGCCGTATTAAAGCCTCCTCCTGGGCTCATTGGTGGTTCGGGTTTGACCTCTACTGTGAGGGCCATGTTGGCACGGATGGAGGAAGATTCTTTGAAGACGATCTCGTTGCTTCAAACCTTTCAGGATCTTTTTTTTTTTTGATAACAACCTTTCAGGATCTTAATCAGAGCCTCGATTTGTCTATTGCTTCTAACTCAACTCTCTCTGCCAAGGTGGAGGAGCTGAACAAGTCTAAGTCAAGTTTGGAGGGCAGAATTCAAGAGTTATCCTCAGAGCTAGATAAGACTAAGAAGGACTTGGAGGTGGTTACCGCCAAGGCTAATGACTTACGTGCCGAGAAGGAGTCCTTCTCGGAGTCTATTGCTGAAAAGGATGCTCGACTTGCAGACCTACAGGCCGACTTCGAGGAGGCTAAAGCTGTGGTTGCAAGGGCCACTATTCAAGCCTTCGACAATGCTATTGCTCAGGCTCAAGTTCTAAATCCCGGCATGGTGGTGGATGGCATGGATGTAGCCTATGAGGTTAGGGACGACATTATAGTCCCTGGAACCCCAGATGCCGAGTCCGCTGATGAAGGAGAGGTCGGACATGAGTTTCGCGCCACTTCACCTCCTGCCGAAGAATGAAGGGGTCGGGATGCCGACCTTATTATGTTATTTTGATTACGAGGCCCTTGAGCCCCTTTTTTATTTTGTCTGAACATAATTGCCGCTTTAGGTCGGCTCTTTAAATCGTATGTCCTTAATTTCATTTTGCCGAGATCGTTGCTTCTTTTTTATTCATGCTCGAAGTGCTTATTTCGATCTCGTCATGCTCGACTTATGTTTTGCCGAGGTTTTTCATTAGCCGATTTAGGATTATTTTTTGTTCGTCAACAAAATTTTATTCCCTTTCGGTCGGGAAGCTCCTGAGGCTTCAGTTTCTTACGTAGAAATCGATATGCATAGACGACAGAAATTATTTAACTGCTTCTTTTATTTGCATTTCAACGAAATCTTTTGTACAAGGGCTGAGCTTAAAAGCTCGTTTTATTTGCCTGAAAATAAATCAATCTACTGACTGAGCTTAATAACTCATCTTATTGGTGTAGAAATAACTCTAACTATCAACCGAGCCTAATAGCTCATCTTCCTATCTCGAACGTCGGGCCTGAAACCTAGCTATAGTAGATCTTCAGCTTGTCCGCGTTCCAAGTCCTCTTTACTAATTTTTTGGAGATGGTTTCCAAGGTGTAGGCTCCATTTCCCAGATTATCCTTGATCTTATAGGGACCTTCCCAGTTTGCGGCGAGCTTTCCATCTCTCGCATTCTTGTTGCCGATGTCTGCTCTACGCAGTACCAAGTCGCCGCTCTGAAATGACCGAGGTCTGACCTTTTTATTGAACCTGGTCGTTATCAAACGCTTGGCCATCATGTTTTTGTATCTTGCGTTCTCCCTGCATTCATCCAGTAGGTCGAGTTCCACAAGGAGTGCTTCCTTGTTTTGGCTTTCGGTTCCTTGTAACCTCTGCATCCTCCTCCAGGACGGCTCGCCGATTTCCACCGGAATCATGGCCTCGCACCCGTATGTCAGCTTGAAGGGGGTTTCTTCCGTGGCAGTCTGGGCACTTGTCCTGTAACCCCATAGTACGAGGTGTAGTTGTTGAACCCAATTGTCTTTGGCTTCAAAGAGCCTCTTCTTCAACCCGTTGATGATCACCTTGTTGGCAGACTCGGCTTGTCCGTTAGTCTGAGGGTGCTTAACTGACGCAAATCGGTGTGTAATTTTGAGGTCGGTCATCAACTCTCGAAACTTTTTGTCAGCAAACTGTGTTCCGTTATCTGTTATTATCTCGGCAGGAAGCCCAAATCGGCTGATTAGGTTTCTTTCAAAGAATCTCCGTATCCTTGCCGAGGTAATGGTGGTGAGGGGTTCGGCCTCGATCCACTTGGTGAAGTAGTCGACAGCCACTATCAACCACTTGAGTTGACCTTCAGCCGCAGTAAAAGGTCCCAGTAGGTCCATCCCTCATTTGAAGAATGGTCATGGATCCGTGATAGTTTGCAGCTCTTCTGGGGGTGCATGGAGGATCAGCGCATGCTTCTGACATTGTTCGCACTTTTTTACGTGCTCCTTCGCGTCTGCCTCCATAGTTGGCCAATAGTATCCTGCCCTTAGTGCCTTTCTGGCCAGGGCTTTCCCTCCCATGTGATGCCTGTTTATGCCCTCATGAATCTCGGCCAGCACGTATTCGACCTCAATCTTGCCTAGGCACTTCAACATGGGTGTGTAGAAACCCTTTTTGTAGAGTTGCCCCTCTATTATGGTGAAACAGGCTGAATTCCTCACGAGTTTTCTGGCTTCTTGCCTTTCGTCAGGAAAGATTCCTTTCTCCAGGTAGGCCACTATGGGCCTTCTCCAATCCTCAGTCTCAGTTATCACCATCACACACGTCGGCTCCAAGATGCTCTGTTGTATCACAGTGCGATGATTTCCTGGGCCCTTTGAGCTGGCAAGTTTGGATAAGATGTCGGCCCTATTATTCTCGTTCCGAGGTATATATTGGAT